>NC_062229.1:12139391-12217329 GCF_902686445.1 Sciurus carolinensis
ATGTAGTTTGATTTACAATTTCCTGATTGCTAGGGATGTGAACATGTTTTCAATTTTCTTACCATTTGTATTTTCTCTTTGAGAAGTGTCCTCTGTGCATTTAATTCTTTTTTTTTAAAAACTACTTTTTTGGGGTTAAAAGTGAGAAATATTTTCTCTTTTTCTTTAATGAGTAAGTTTTATTTCACTGAGATATGTATTTTTATCTTTAAAATACATTTATTTTTATTTTTATCTTTAAAACCTGTGTAGTTGAGCATTTACAAAGTAGGTCTGTATAGAAAGAGGTGAATAGCACTGAAACCAGTAATGAAAGAGAAGTAAGAAGACTGGGTTTATTACAACTGAGAAATATTGCTAATGGTTTATGGATTTCAAGGGTGAATCAAAATATATAGAGTTCTGAGTAACCGTTTTCTTTTTCAATCATTTTTCTTTCACCAAAGGTGTACAAGGAATATGGAAGAACAAAATCTAACAGGTGTCTCAGAATTTCATCTCATGAGGCTCTCAGAGGACCCCGACCTGCAGCCCATCCTCTTTGGACTGTTCCTGTCCATGTACCTGATCACAGTGCTTGGGAACCTGCTCATCATCCTGGCTGTCAGCTCTGACTCCCACCTCCACACCCCCATGTACTTCTTCCTCTCCAACCTGTCCTTGGCTGACATTGGGTTTATCTCCACCACAGTCCCAAAGGTGATTATGAACATCCAAACTCACAACAGAATCATCTCCTATGTGGGCTGCCTGACACAGATGTCTCTTTTTGCCATTTTTGGATGTATGGATGACATGCTTCTGACTGTGATGGCCTATGACCGGTATGTGGCCATCTGTCACCCCCTACATTACTCAGCCATTATGAACTCTCACTTCTGTATGTTCTCAGTTTGTCTGTCTCTTTTATTCAGTCTTTTAGAGTTCCCAGTTGCACGTTTTGATTGTCTTATATTTTACCTATTTCAAGGATGTGGAAATCACTAATTTCTTCTGTGAACCTTCTCAAGTCCTGGAGCTTACCTGTATTGATGCCTTTACCAAAAATATGTTTGTGTATACTGTTGGTGCCATTTATGGTTTTTTTCCTCTAACAGGAATATTTTTCTCTTATTATAAAATTGTTTCTTCCATTCTGAGGATCCCATCTACAGGTGGGAAGTACAAAGCCTTCTCCACCTGTGGGTCTCACCTCTCAGTTGTTTCCTTATTTTATGAAATAGCCATTGGAGTGTACTTTACTTCAGCAGTGTCAAATTCTCCTGGAAAGATCACTGTGTTCTCTGTGATGTACACTGTGGTCATCCCTTCCTGAATCCCTTCATCTACAGCCTGAGGAACAGGGACATTAAAATTGCCCTGAAGAAGCTACAGAGCCAAGTAATCTAATCTCATTATCTCTCCCCTCATTTTCATAGTTTCTACTGGAAGAATCAATTGTCTAGACCTGGAAATCTTAGCCTCTTGGTCAAATTACTCTTTTAACTGCAAGACTCTCATTCCACTCCATATTTTATACAGGAATACCACTTCCTTTGGTTCGTATATAATTGTATTGTACAAGTGTTCATAATTCTTTGTCATATAATCATCATAAATAAATAAATATATCTCAGCAGTCTCTGTCATTTCTGAACGATGATCCTATCCTCCAGGCCAAATTCTAAATACGCTTTTAAATTACATTCTTTTTCAGAATTCATATATATTCTCTTTAAAATTTGCACCCAACATATTTATTTTGGCAAGTTTTATGTAGAGGTTGTCTTACTAGTCCTCAGTGTTGACTTTGCAGAAATAAACAGGGGATCATAAAAATCTGATAACTCATTTTAGGTCTGATTTATTTAGATAAGGTATGAGGGTTTTATAAAGTTCCAGGAAAGACCCAGATGATCGTTCCTTTAAAAAATCAAGCTCAAATGGGTAAGTTACAAATGTACTTGTTTGAGCAAGACCAAGGTTGTTTTGCAAATATTTTAAATGCATTGGCCTTCACACCAGATTATCTTTAGGTTGGATTTAGGGGATTTTCTATCTGCTGTAATCTTACCTGTCCATAGGGATCTTGTGATACTGAGTGGAGACTTGAAATCACTACTCTAGTTTCCACCTGAATATGATGTCATACTCTTTCATTCATGGTCACCAATTTGCTACCTTGAAAACTCAGTATATTCCACTATTGCTTTCACACCCCACAAACTTCAGTGTTTTAGAGACTCCCTTCATGTGTAACGAGGTCCCTTTTTACCTTTGTACTGCAGTATACTGCAGTATAAATTCAAAAGATTCTCTGCATTCTACTAATTCTCCACTAAAATATATAGCTTTCTTTTTAATTTATTAAAGAAACTCTAAATCATAAATCCCAGTAGAGTAAAGATATATTGTGAGTTTCTGTAGTTGTGATATTTCAACATGGGCTCAAGAAATAAGAGTGGTTTTAAATGTGTGGCTTTGTTCAGCTGTCCAAGTGAGGAATCAGTGGTAGCCTTGGATTACAGTTGCTGTGTGGCTCTGTGGTATTGAATAGTATGTCAACTATTTCATTTCAAATGAATTGAATTTTGGCTTCCTTTACTTTTTTTGTATGATTTCCAAGTTCTGTGACTCCAGCTATAGGTAGCTGAAGAACTTCATAAGTGAGATAATAATTTTGACTCATGTCCCACAGTACACTCTTCCTGCAGGTATGCTTTGGGTTTTCCTCTATTATTTAATGATCAAGGAGAATGTCATGATGCAGTAACACCTTTCATGGGAAAAGTTTATAAAGTTTTCAATGGATGTCTAAAATTGGTATGAAAATTTTTTATTAACATACATAATAGAAAGAATTTGGGGATTATAGACACTTCATCACACTTCATCACTCCTATATTGGCTTATAAACATGACAATTTTGGCAGCTTCCAACTTCTTTCTGAGCCTCAGATTCCTCAGCAGCAAATTAACAGCAACAGTGCTTTCTTCCAAAACCATGCAATGATTATACATAAGTATGTCATGAGCACCCTAAATGACGATTCCCTGTCAATGATAGCTCCTGTTATTACATTAGAGGATGTGGTTTAAAGGTGCATTCCCAGAATTCATAAGTATCATGATATTATAAACTGTGATGTACAGCAAGAGACAAATCATGTTTTGTTTAATTCCCAAGTCTATAGGGTTTTGATAACTAAAGCACTTCCTTGAAAGGCTTGATCAGGAGATATAATCAACCAGACCTATTAGAACAGTATTTAGTTCATATTTATGGATAATAAAGCAAAGATCTCATTATCAACATATTATAGACCAAGGAATTATTGAAAATATGGATTTTTCAGGTCAAATATGATTTTCAACATGAGCTGAAAATTATTAGCTGAGTGGACTGGGGCACATTCTGGAGCTATCATGGCCTCAAATTGCTCACTTTTAATGGTACTTAGGTGAAGGAAATCAAAGATGAAACAGATAGTGTACATCCCTGTAAGAAATTGTTTACTGTCTTACAAAAAAAAATTGGAAAAGGGAATTTGACATTCATATACCCAGTAACTTCTTTCTTCACTAGAAACTGGAAATGTCTAAGAAGATCTCCAAGCAGTTCTTAGAGATTAAATGTAAAATTTGTTTATAAATTGTCATGACTGTTTAATAGGATCTAGACTTCTTAATCAATGCTTACAAGGTAAAGAATCCTAGAATGTTGGGTGAGGTTTGAAAAATTCTACAAATAAAAAAGGAATGAAACACTGATTTTTTGGTGTGTCATACACACCAAAAAAATGTCAGAATTTAGAATTATCCTGTTTCCATTAAAGACATTCATCATGTGAGGAAAGATTAGGAAAAGTACTAAGCAACTGACTCATTTTACTGCACAAACGTAGCTCTCCTGGCTTTCATTCAACGTGTGTTTACTCTACCCTATGGTGGAGCGTCTAGAGTCTTATCCTCTCTATTCACTGTGGAAAGACGGCGGTTTTGAATTAACTTTTGCTGCCTCCCATACACAGCAAAATGCCTCAACATCAAATGACTCCTATCCAGTGCAGCTCCACACTCATGCTTCTGTGGTTCTTTGGTCCTGTCAAATTCACCTCAACATGTATGCACACACAGCAGATAGATTCTTTTCTTCCATGCACATACAACTGATTAGGATTATATAATAATGCTTCCTAACATGGATCAGAGAAGGATTAATGCATGAGTTTGTCACAGTGAGCCACAAGAGTCTGTGATGGATGAAATGTGGAATGTTTCCAAGGACCATAACTCTGAAGGTTGTATTAGAATTTATTTTATCAACTTCAATAAAGACAAGTCAAAAATACTTTTTCTTAAATACTTCATTAGGTGATAACACACACATAAAATCTAACAATAATACACTTGGCGTGAGAGAAGCACTTTTCCTGATGAGTGAAAAAATCAGAAACCATCTTATACACTTGTATTTGGGCTCAGGATGACTGCAGCTTAATATGCTATTACAGCTAGGAGAGAACCAAGGTGGCTTTTACCACTGTAGGTCAAGGAACTTCATAATTGCATCTGTGGATTCTTTTTCCAGTTTGGATGAAGGGAATTCTTTTCTGACACAGTGGTGTCTTGATGAGTGGGAGACCTTCCTGAAAAGCATAGGGACATCACTACAGTAACAATGTGCTTACAGACCAATGTCTTGGTAATAGGGCTTGTTCTATTACCTCCTGCTCACACTGATGGAAGCCAGCTGCTATAGCCATAAGATGCCTTCATGAGAGTCCCTTGTGCTTAAAACTAAGGAAGGCCTCTGGCTACCATCCTGCAAGAACCTGAATCCTGCCCACATTCAAATGATATAATTTGTGAGCATGTCACCTTTAATGAAGTCATGAGATCAATGAAAACTCGGAAAGCACTTTTACTGCAGATTTGTTAGACACCCTGAAACATTAGAAGAGAGCAGAAATTTAGCAAGTAATTTTGTAAAGACCAGTAGTTTTTAATATACAAGTATATATCAAATTAACAGAAAAATTAGAATTGTGATCTTATCCATGTTAGCAAAAAACATACAAAACAAGGAATAGGAACCACAGATCAGTAGTATAGAAGGAATACAGAATATTCTCCTTAGAGACATGAATCTGAATTGCAGAAAATGGAAATTGTATCAGATTCTTGTTATAGAAGAACAAATTCTCCCTTAAGTATATGGTTCAATCAATCTGTAGAAGAAAATGGCACAAACTGAGTTTTTAAGTAATATAAGCAATTTAGAAATTATTTTGAAAATGTTCAAAAAATGATGCTTCAGGACTTAGATATGGTTAACCTAATTTGAACATTAAACAATGGGTATATGTATATGAAAACAGCATATAATAACCCATCAGTATGTACAATTTTTGTGTCAGTTTAAAAAAAAATAATTGACCACATATATTACCATTCCTGAAACCTGTCAGTGAGAATGTAAAGTACAGTCAAGCTTCGTGGTGAGAAAAGGAACCCTGACTCTTCAAAGGACAATTGCTTTTATTTCCTTCTACTTCTGTGAATCTTAATGCATCTTAATCCCCAATTTAAAGATAGAGATTGGCCAAAGGAACTAGAGAGTAGGACTACAGGAAGAAAACAATGAGAAATGTTCAATGGCATTGACCAGGGAAACGATGGCTTGTATATGAATTCCAAAGCATAGGCAACAAAAGCAAAATTAAAAAAAAATTATATCAAACTTAAAGTCCTCCATGTAGCAAAAAAAGCACTGGAGAGATAGAAAAATAATCTACAGGGATGGAGAATATACTTTTAATTCATATATTGGATAAGAGGAAAATATCTAAAATAAATGCAAATCAAACAATGCAATAGTAAAAAAAATAAATAAATAACTCAATTATGAATTGGCAAATTAACTGCATAGACATTTCTAAAAAGAAGACTTACAAATTAGTGATATGTATGTGAAATAATATTCAACACCACTAATCCAAAGGGTAATGCAAATAGAAATCACAATGAGATATCACATCACGCTTGTTAGGATGACTGTTATCCAAAAGATGAATGATGACAGGCATTATGGAGGATTTGGAAACAAGAGACTATTGAACACTATTAGTGAGAATATAAATTGATGCAGACATTGGAGAAAAAATTACAGAGTTTCCTCAAAAAATTAAAGGAACTACTAGATGATCCAGCAATCCCTCAATTACACATATATCTAATACATCTGAAATCAGTATGTCAAGATGTTTGTGCATTCCCATTATCATGGCATGATTAGCAATAGCCAAGATATGGAACAAAGTGAACTGCTTACAATCAGATGATTAGATACTAAATGTGAGCAAACTCACAGGAACCTTATTCAGGTATAAAAAGAAGGAAACCCTGTCCTTTCAGGCAGCATGAATTAACCTATGAGGCATTCTGTTAAGAGAAATGATCCCATAACAAAAACACAGCACCACATGGACTCACAGTTAACCTAAAAGAGTCAAACTCAAGGAAACAAAGAGTAAAATGTTGGCTGCCAGAGGCTGTGGGCAGAGATTTAGTAGGTGTTGGTAAAAGGACACAAATATTCACCTCAGAGAAATAACTTCAAAGTATCTATTGTATATCATGCTGAATATAGTAAAAAATGTAAAATTGTATACTTGAAATAAAGGGAAACACAATATAGAAAGGAACACATATTTGCAAAACAGGTCAAGTACCAACAGCATATTAAGAAATCTTACAGTGTAGAAGCAAAAGTATACACACCTCCATTGCAAAATGAGCACAGAGTTGAAATGAATTTCTGCAGAGAAGACATACAAAATACCAATAAGCCCCCCAGAGCAAGCTCAGAGAGTCATAGGGAAATACAAATCAAAAGCAAAATAAGGTAGTTCTCCATATCCAATAAAGAGCTATACTTTGAAAATTTTTGAAAATAACAAGTATTGGCAAGGAGATGAATACATTAGAAACTGTATAAATTAGAATTAAAAGTTTATTTGGCTACTCTTCAAAGAATTAGCCACACAATGACTGTATGACACAGGGGTTCCATTCTGAGATTATGAAAATAATAATTGAAAACAAGTTTAGTCATTTGCTGCTAACAGCCAGTGTAGGATTTAAGAATAGCTTTGTTAGTTGATTTTGCCATTGTACAAATATTACAGAGGATACTCCACAAACTGAGATGGCCAGGACTTCATGAATAAATCCAATGGGATGGAACAACCATAGTGTATGCGGTTTCTGATCAGCTAAATGGCTGTACCCAAACTGATAAACATGCAAACATATCAACAGAAGCCCTCTTTCACAATTGTCCAAAGATGGTAAATACCCAAATGGCCATCAATGGGTGAAAGGAAAAACAGCTTGCATTCTGTGTATATTCACACACTGGAATATTATTCAGCTATAAAAAGGAGCAGGTAAGTGACCATTTCCAGTACAACAGTCAAAATGAAGGAGAGAAGGCAAAGGAGAGAATGAGGGAGGAAGGAATGAACAAAAGAAGACAGAAAGGGTTGTAAGGAGAAAATCCAGGACCACAAACAATGTAGCAACAGTGGAGTTTTCCCAGGCATCGTATCACAAGAGCCAAATCAGAATACACACATTCAAATTTCGACTCCGGTGACATGTTGAAAATCCAATCATTGTTCTTAAAAAATGTAGGAGAGCAAAGGGAGGGACATGGGCTCAGGGTCTGGTTCCAGGTTAGCAAGAACCCCATTCTCAGGCTCTTTCTTAAGGAAAATGGGTGAATTAGAGAAAAAACAGAAAAGAAGTGACTTCAGGACTAAATGAAGTAGTGCATGCAAAAAGAAAAACACATGTCTAATGAGGTAAACACTTTGCATTGATGGTTTTCATTTCATTCCTTCCAGGGGAAACAAGAAAGCAAACTAAGGTGAAGAACATTAAGTTTTCAGCACTAATTTTTTAGAAAATATGTCAGTAGTTAATGCAGTTGATTTCCATCATGTCAGAAGTCTCAGGAATATCTGTAAGAAAAGTTACCAAACTTGATACTTTATGGACCATGGATAGGGAAGAAATGTTAAAATAGAACTACAGAGGAAACTTTTGAGGAAAAACATTAGCAAGGGATATGTGATTCTGGAAAGCAAAAAATTCAGCCTGGCCTTTGTGGGAGAAAATGAGCCAAGATGTTGAAATCCACAACACTTGCTTTTAGAGCACACAACTTCCACTTAGTTCTGAGGTCAGTGATCCATCAGGGACAAGAGCCTGCCCTGCTGAGGAGTCTCCACAGGGCCCGCTTCACATCCTTGTTCCGCAGGCTGTAGATGAAGGGGTTTAACATGGGGGTGACCACAGTGTACATCACTGAGGAAATAGAGATTTTCTGGGGAAAGTGAGTCAGAGGAGAACTGAGGTAAACTCCAAGTCCTGTTCCATAGAACAAGGAGACCACACAGAGGTGAGACCCACAGGTAGATAATGCTTTATACTTGCTTACAGAGGACATCTTCATTAAGGAGGAGACAATCTGAGAGTAAGAGAACAGAATTCCAGTAACAGAAAATATGCCCAGCACAACAGCTACCACAAACATAAAGATGTTATTGACAAGAGTATCAGAGCTGGCCACCTTGAGAAGCTGAACCACTTCACAAAAGAAACGTGGGATTTCAGTGCCTTTGGAGAAGGTCAGCTGCTTCATCAATAGAATATGAATCAGGGACACCCAGCATATAATAAGCCAAGAAATCAGAACCAGAAGGCCACAGTACCGGGGGTTCATGATGACTATATAGTTCAGTGGGTGGCAGATGGCTGCAAATCTGTCATATGCCATTATGGTCAGCAGTAAAACATCTATTCCAACAAAAACCATACAATAATATGCCTGAGTGAGGCACTCTATGTAGGAAATATCTTTGCTATGTGCATGGATGTTCACCAGCATCTTGGGGACTGTGGTGGAGGTGAAACAGATGTCAGTGAAGGACAGGTTGGAGAGGGAGAAGTACATGGGAGTGTGGAGGTGGGAGTCAGAGCAGATGGCCAGGATGATGAGCAGGTTCCCAAGCACTGTGACCAGGTACATGAACAGGAACAGGCCAAAGAGGAAGGACTGAAGTTCAGGATCCTCTGAGAGACCCAAGAGGAGAAACTGTGATAAGCCTGTGTGGTTCTCTCCTTCCATGTAGCTGGTGTATCTTCTAGAGAAGGAGGCAAGGACAATATTCAATAAACAGCCAAGTTGTTCCCAAATTACAGCATCATCTTGGATGGACTTCCTTCTTTTGTTTATATTTGTTTTTCAACAAACACAAATGTTAGATATGTAATGAATAATGAGACCAAATGTCTACTATATAATAAATGAAAAAATTTCAAGCTTAGCTCTTGCCTGAATATAGACATAAAATTAAATAGTAAGGTTACATACAATGCATTGATATTTATTTTAGAAGAATAATACATGATGAACCAAGAATACTCATTGTTTGACTGGAAGCCTCCTCAACATATGAATGTTTGTTGACATAATTCATCACAAAACTATATACTGAATACACGTAACGATAACCACAATAGAAGAATGGATTTGAGAAAATGGAACAGACATTTATATAGTGGGAGACTCTCAGTTAACAAGGACCTTTTGTGAACCCAATAAAGAATGGTAGTTTTTAAACCACAGCAACAGGAAATGTTACATTGAGACACGGGAGTGTTCATATTTAATTCATGAACACATCAAGACAGTCTCCCTCTACACAATCATTTGAGATTTTCCTGGACATTTATAGGAATTGGGAATGTTTAAAAAAAAAAAAAAGGAAATTGAGTTGGTAATTAATTAACAAATAATTTCATTATTGATAGGTGCTATTTTTAGACACCATGGTGAAAGGATAATTACAACAATAAAACTAATCAAAGTTATCAGTAACTCTAATCTGCCAGGAAATATAGGTAGGACCTGAGAAGAAATGCCAACCAAATTTGGAACAAAGTAGACAATACTTCCACATAACAGATTTCAGGTGAGTAAATAATGCCTGAATAATTGGAAGCAGGAAATCTGACAGGAACCTGCAATTTATAGGAGAGAATGAAGAAGATTCAGGGACTCAGCAGAAAGTAAGTTATTAGAGAGAAACTCTAGAATCCAAAGAATGAGAAAATTAAATGGAAGAATTGCTATAAAAGAAAGATGTCAATGGAAACTAAGTCCGGTCAAAGGAACTTCACCTTCAAAGGCTAAAATAAATAAATAATAAATAAATAAATAAATAAATAAATAAATAAATAAATTTTAAAAATAAATAAATAAATAGATAGATAGATACATAAATAAAAATAAGAGAACTTTCCCAGTTTCATTATTCTAGTGTAAAGCCCAGTACCCACACTCTCTCCTCTTTCCCTTCTCACCACAACCAGCCTCACAGGGTCACACCAGCCCTCCATGGTGACTGTGACTGAAGCTTTCTCTTCTCCGTGATGTGTCTTTATGAAGTCCTCCTGTGTCTTCATGGAGGCTCTGATCAGAAAAGTGCCGGTGAGGGGCAAAAGTGGAGGTTTATAATTTCTAGAATCTCAACCTTGAATTCTCAGAGCTCCTCATTAAATAAAATGTTCGATTGTCTTTCCATTCTCCAAACAAATCAGCACCCTTGGGGTACAAATAAGAAAGCGGACTGGAAAATTATCAGTCCATCTTGTGTCTATGTAAGATGAATAGATTTCCTCCATTGGAGAAACTCTTTTTGTCTATATTTCAATTTCAAAGTCACAAGATTTATTTTAAGTAATGTTTAACTTCTGTAAGGAACAAATCATCCCCCCCCAAATATCTCTGGATGTACTTCCTTAGAAGAATCTGTGGCACTCTGAATCATATGGTGTCCACAACATTATAAAGGAAACTAAGTCCAGTTTTTTACATATCCAATATCTTCTATTTATTTTATTTTTAATGGTGCATTATTACCATAAGTGATAGTGGAATTCATTATGCCATATTTGCACATCCACACAAAACAGGTTGATCAATCTCATTCTGAAATACCTTGCTTTTTCCTTTCCTCCTTTCTTCCCCAATCCTGTGTTCTACCCTGCTGATCCCCCTTATATTATTATATTGTTATTGATTACTGCATTATAATTACATATATAAGCATGATTCATTGTGTTATATTTGTACATGAATATTCTGATTTGCTAAATTTCATTTACCAGTATTTCCCCATGGCCTCCCCTCCTTCCTCCCACCGGAATCCTTCCTCTACTTCATTCAAGTCCCTGTGAGATCCCCGTTTTTCTTTTCTTTTTTTTTCCTTCCTTTACCTTCCACAGGAGAGAAAACATTTGACACTTGACTTTCTGAGTCTGGCTTATTTCAACTAGCATGGCATGCTCCAGTTCCATCCTTTGACCTGTAAATAACATATTTTCATTCTTCTTTATGGCAGAGTAAAGTCCAGTGTTTATACATACCACATTTTCTCTATCCACTTGTCTGAAGAGGGGTATCTAGGCTGGTTCTGCAAATTGGCTATTGTGAGTTGCACTGCTATAAACATTGGTGGATGTGTAAGAACTCCTTTCTCCAAAGAGTGTCTTTTCTCCACCATATGCTTTTGACAACCTTGTCAAGGATCAGATGACTGTATCTTCATGGATCTGGCTCTGTGTCTTTTTTTCATTGATTTTCATGTTGTTTTTGTCCAAATATCACAGTTTTTGTTACTCTAATTTGAGATCAGATATTGTGATGCCTGCAGCACCACTTTTATTGCTCAGGATTGCTTTGGCTATTCTGGATCTTTTATTCTTCCATATTAATTTTAGTTCTGAGAATGAAAAATGTCATTGGTATTTTGATGGAGACTGCATTAGATCTGTAAATCATTTTGGGTAATATGGCTGATATGACAATATTAATATCTGACAATATTAAATCTGCCTCTCCAAGAACATGGGAGGTCTTTCATCTTCTAAGATATTTTCAATTTCTTTCTTCAGTTTTCTATACTTTCATTGTGCAGATCTTTCACCTCCTTGGTTAGATTCATTACCAGTTTTTTTAAAGGCTATCATGAATGGAATTGTGTTCTGATTTCTTTACCAGCAGATTCATTATTATTGGAATATAGGACAATTATTGATTTTTGTATGCTGATCATATGTCCTGCTATTTTTCTGAATTTGTTTATGAATTCTGGAAGTCTTCTGGTGGAATTGAGTCTTCTAAGTATAGGATCATGTTGACTAAAACAGAAATAATCTGACCTTTTCTTGCCTATTTGTATCCCTTGAATTTTATTTTCTTGGCTGATTTTTTTTGATTGATTGCTTTTGGTAGAGTTTCAAAAATGACATCAGGTAGGAGTGACGAGAGTAGAAATCTGTCTCATTCCTGATTTTGGAGAAAATGTTTTCAGTTTTTCTTTGGTATGATGTTGGCTTTGGGTTTGTCATGTATAGTATTTTTTTATTTTTTATTTTTCCACATTTTTTATTGGTGCATTATAGTGTATACAGTGATGGGAATTTTTACATCTTCACACATGCATGCAATATAACAATATAATTTGGTCAGTATCACTCCCCAGCATTCCCCCCATTTCTTCTCACCTCCCTCGTCTTGGTGCCTTTCCTCTACTGCTCTCCCTTTGATTTTCGTAAAATCTGCCCTCACCTTTCTTTTCTTGATCCTCTCTAGCTACCACATATGAGAGGAAAATATATCCCCCTTTATCTTCTGAGTTTGATTTATTTTGCTTAACAAGATTGTCTCTAGTTCCATCCATTATCCTGCAAATATCAAAATTTCATTTTTCTTTATGACTGAATAAAATTCCATTGTATATATATGTCACATTTTCTTTCCTCATTCATCATTCTTTGACACCCAGGCTGTTCTATCGTTTTGCTACTGTGGATTGTGCTACTATAAACATGTCTTGTGTATATTTTAGATTTTGAGGTCTGTTCCTTCTAGCACTCCTTTCTTCAGAGTTTTTAACATGAGTAGTACTGGATTTTGTCAAGAGTTTTTTTTTTTTCATATATGGAAATGATCTTTGTTTTTTTTTTTTTTTTGTCCTTAATTCATGTGTTGGATTATATTCTTTGATTCACGTATGTTGAACCAACCTTACTTCCCTGGGATTAAATCTAGTTTATCATGGTGCACTATCTTCTTAATATGTTTTTGGATGTTGAATGTTAATATCTTATTAAGAACTTTTACATCTATGCTGATCAGGGATATTGGTATGCAGTATTTATTCCTTTGATGTGTCTTTGATTTTGGTATCAGACTTATCCTGGATTCATAGAATGAGTTTGAGATGTTGCTTCATTTCTATATCATGGAATAGTTTGAGGGTAGATCAGCACTATTTCTTATTTCAAGGTCTGGCAAAACTCTGCTGAGAATCTTTCAGATCTAGATTTTTCTTTTTGGAAGTCTTTCATTTGCTATTTGAATCTCAGTGCATGATATTTTTCTGTTTAGGTTTTCTATACACTCTTGACTCAACTTGAGCAGGTAATACATGTCTAAAATTTTTTCAACATCTTCCAGATTTTCTAATTTATCAAAATTTAAGTTTAAAAAGAGTCTCTGATAATCTTTATTTCTGAAATATCTATGGTGATACCTTCTTTTCCAAAATCTCTGTTATTGATCTTCTTTCTTTCTTTTGGTTGATTTTGTTAAGTACTTATTGTCTTTTTTTCAAAGAACCAACTCTGTTGAATTGATTATTTGTATTTTGTATTCTCAATTTTCTTTCTTTTTTTTTTTTGTGGTGCTGGGGATGGAACCCAGGGCCTTGTGCTCGCAAAGAAAGCACTCTACCAACTGAGCTATCTCCCCAGTCCTCAATTTTCTTAATATTGGCTCTGAAGTTAATTTTTTCCTGTCTTCTACTGGTTTTGTAATTAATTTGTTCTTTTTTAGGGACTTGAGGTGTGATATTAGATTATTTATTAAGTATTTTTCTATTTTTAAGATTCTATATGTGGAAAAAATAGAATATAATGGGTTAAACACTAAATACCTTTTAATAAATACTCTACACTTATTTTTCAATAGGGCAGAGTTATTTTTATCAGTGCTGCACAATCTTAAGGAAATGTCTCAGATTGAGTTCATTTCTTACTTTTTGCCACTGCTTTCCATAACATTGGAAACTTCTTAAATAGTTTTCTAATACCAAACATTCCTTAACAGGTTTTCTCATTAAACCTGACCCTCTGGGTACAGTTGAGATACCAAACCCAAGTCTGAAATATTATGTCCATATTTTTATCTAATGCAACAAGATCTACCCACTGAGATTCACCAGAAACCCAGGGGGCAGAGCACAGAGAGCAGAGGAGGTCTCTGCCTGGAGTGACAGGCTATGCTTCTATCCTCAATTGTACAATAATGTATGTTATTATTTTTAGAAGGTGGTTATAAAAGTAAAATGTAACAAGCTACGTTTTTTAAAAAAATCTCAGCTTCGAGTCTGGCCTTCAGAAGCTCCAAGTAAATGTTCATGATGATGTAGTTCCTAACATCATTTTCATCTTTACCATCATATTCAACTTTATGATCATTTTAAGTGCTTTATGGGGACCATTTTCCTGTTCTGGTAGGATAGAGGTCAAGAAGAGATAGAACCAGTGTGGAGGAGAGGAAACTCTCTATGACAGTCTCCCTAACCTCACAAGAAGCAAGAATGTAAGTGTCATAGGCCCCTGAGCTGAAACATTGCATGTTGGAGCATTTCCATTTTACTAACCTGACTATCAAGTCTGAACAGGTGATGTTGAAATGATGTCCCTGACTTTTCCTCCTCAAATCACTGTCTCCCTCAGATCTTACTGGGATGCTCTGGGTTTCTGTTAGTTCTTGACCTGTGTGTAAGAAACTCTTGGCCCTTCACCAGATGGCATGTGATGAGGACTGATACTTATCAGAACTGGGAGGAAGACAGAGTCACTCATGGATGCCTTTGGGCAGATGATGGCTCTGGAAGTAGATCTATGCATGTTGACCATCGATAGGGACAGTCAATCTAAATGGCTAAAGAAAAAGGTTGATTATTTATACTTGTGTCACCTTGAGAGCTCCACATATGGAGCTCATAATTAGTCAGACTGGTCCATGTTTTCCCAGTCTCTGACAGCGTAATAGTAATGCATGAAGAAGAAGCAAAACATGAAAATATGTAAGGCTCTGAGACCTTCCTCTTCTGGTGATAAACCTTCTGTGTATACCTGACTTCTGATTGCAAGGATGTTAATATAAAGTTCAAATTGTGTTAATCTAATTTCTGACTTTAACAATTTGCTCTCTGCAATCATTGTATTAATCATGTAATTTAGGGATTATTAGGAATTCCATAGGAATAGTCCCACACAATTTCCATTTGCCCAGTTAAGATTTATTTCTAAGACTAACCTGCTATTCCCTTTCTTGGGGACTGTGGTTATACTCATTGAAGCTTTGCATATTTAAATGATAGTAAAACTCTAATTTTTCTCTTAAACAGATATATATTGAGATATTAAAACTATTGATTTTGTGAAAGTATAAGTTGCTGTTCCCTTAAGCAATTCAGAGTATCCTGCGGGGCTATATCAAGGTGTGAACTAGGACCACTGTCACCTCAAGGCTATATATTGGAGGAGAACAAGTTGGGAAGTTTCCAGCTTACAAGCTCACTCACATGCTGCTGGTGCCTTGACACCAGATCTTTTCAGGATGTGGCAAGAAGAATTCATTGGTGCTTTCCACTTGAGACTCTCATGAGTTTGCTCCCAACAAGGCAACTGGCTTCCATCAGAGCTAGCAAACAAGTGACTAAGAAACACACAGTCATGAAGTTCAAATTCAGAGTCCTTTTGAACCCTAATTCCAGAAGAAATGTTTCAACAGTTTTGCCATATTGTATTGATTGGAAGCAAAACATTGGTTCCAGGACACACTCAAAGAAATGGTTTTGTGAAATGATATATGAATGCCAGAAATGAAGGTCATGGGAATATATTAAAGCTGCCCACACACAGATCTCATTTCAGCTTTGAGTTGTAAGCATAACAATATTCTGGAGATACTGTTCTGCTCTCCCTCATAGTCCAGAACCCCTCACACCAACACAGTCTTAACAAAAATTCCCTGCAGAAGAACTGTCTTGTGGATAGAAATTTCCTCTGATATTTGTATTTCTGTAGACTGTACTATGCTATTCCAGGCCATTAGGCAGAGGAAGCAAAGGTAGTTTCTCTTTCATTAATAGAGTTGCTATGTTGATATCATGCCACACATTCAGCAAGAGTGTCCAGTGATGTGAGTTATCCTTTTCTAGAAAAATCTCATCTTGCTGCAGATGGTACCTTCTTTAGTTCAATTTGTGTTCACCACTTCTGGAATTAAATAAATAGGCTTTAGTTCCTCTGTTTTGTTTTGTTTTGTTTTGTTTTTACTTGATAAGGTAATTTGGATGAGAATGGTAGTCTTTGACCACATTCTATCTCCTGTCCACGTGGTCACCATGACTCAGAGGACTTTGTGTGAGGAATTTAGAGATAGCAGTGTCATTAATTGATATAAAGAAATATTAACCACA
Source organism: Sciurus carolinensis (assembly GCF_902686445.1). Lineage (NCBI taxonomy): Eukaryota > Metazoa > Chordata > Mammalia > Rodentia > Sciuridae > Sciurus > Sciurus carolinensis. The sequence continues at coordinate 12,156,002 of NC_062229.1, forward strand.
TACCAAATTAAAGTAGATATGAAAGAAAAGATGTAACTCTGTGTGGACAATAGCAGAGAGAATTTTGTGAAAATCAAATGATCAATGGCAAGTATGCAGAGTGTAATTTCAGATGGAGAGGAATGTTACAATGCTTTGTCAGAAGCAAAAATGTAATAGGAAACTAAAATCATTTCACAGAGGACAGAAGTGGTCAGATATTAGTATCACTGCAAGAAGAAGGTGGAAGACAAAGACGGCATGGAATAACGAAGATATTTATACTTGTGTAGTACCATGAGTTATCGTGTGATTTTCCAATTCTATCTCACATTATGTGTGTGATCACCAAACTCTCACATTCTGTTTCTTAGATTTCCACTAGGCTATGTCATTCCTCCCTGTTGTAACCCTTTATTATTTGCAGAACATTGAAATCCCATCATTTATTCTATGAGTCGACCCAGTTATTGGTTTTAAAAGAAACTATATCCTATTAATTATTCGTGATAACATAAAAACACTCCTGGATTTCTTCTCTCAGGACATCTGAGACATGTACAGAAGGCACAGGTCTCCCAGGAGAAGGGAAAGTGCTGGTTGCACAGATGACACCCTGTCTTTACATTTTCTTATAAGAAAAATTTATATATCCAATGGTATCCAAGTACATGTGTTAATAATTGCCTTCTCTGTGGTGTATTTTGACATGCAGATCATTGATATTCATTTATTGCCCTTGACCCGGTCAGTCTCCATACACAAACAAAAGATGTTACAGGCTCTTAGGCATCAAGAGTTGAAGCACATTTAGAATCCAAAAAATTTATTGGGTGGACATCAACCTTGGAACAAGATGATGATGATGATGACAATAATGATGATGATGACAGAGATGACATTTCTCCCTGAGGAATTCTTATGATTTTCACAGATTTCTATTTAATCCTAGAGGAGTGGAAGCAAGTGTCATTAAAACTAAAAACAGTGCAAACTTCAGAGTTAGGTCAAGTGCTGACACACACACAGCTAATAAATTCAGGAGCTAATATTAAAAATCAAATTTTCTGTCTATAAAGTCCTTTGGTTGAGTCTATTACTATGAGAAGGAAAATCTTAAATTTATTACAAAGAGCTGAATACTTTGAAGTCATATAGTGCATTATATCCACTCAAGCACCCTCTTTTTTTTAACCCCACGCACACACTGGAAGAAGTTAAACAGAATGTGTTTTGTATCATATTCAAAATTGCACTGTTTATATCAGGCTTCCTTTAATTCCTGGAATTCTCACTTTTTTAATGTTTTCATTAGTGTATCATAGCTATTCATCACAGTGGGTTTCATTTTGACATATTAGGACGTGTGTATGAATATAACTTGGTCCATTTCAATCCCCAATTCTTGCACTTAGCTTCCCCTCCTCCCTCTCCCAGTTCCCTTTTCTCTACTGCTCTCCCATTTATAGATCTGCATAAGGTGGAATTCTCTGTGGTATGTTCATATGTGCACATAGCATACTTTGGTCAACTTCCTTCTACAGTTCTTCCGTTTCCTCTTCCCTTCTCTGTTCCCCTCAACCTCTACTCCACTGATCTCCCTTATATTTTTATGGGATTCCCCCCCTTAAAAATCCTTTATTACTCTCTAACTTCTTCCTATGATAGAAAATATTTTATCACTGACTTTCTGAGCCTGGCTTATTTTATTAGAATGATGTTTTTCAGTTTCATCCATTTTACCAGCAAATGACCTAATTTAATTCTTTATGTCTGAGTGAAACTCCATTCTGTATATATACCACATTTCCTCTATTTCTCTGTTGATAAACAGCCAGGCTGGTTCCATAATTTAGCTATTGTGAATTGTGCTGCTATAAACATTGATATTCACGTGTCATTATAGTATGCTGATTGCACTTCTTTTGGATAAATACCAAGGGGTGGGAGAGCTGGGTCATGTGATGCTTCCATTCCCAGTCTTTTGAGGAATCTTCACACCACTTTACGCAGTGGTTGTGCCGGTTTGCATTCCCACCAGAAGTGTGGGACTATAACATTTCCTTTACATCCTCACCAGTATTTATTATTATTTGTATTAATGCTTGCCATACTAACTAGAATAAGTTGAAATCTCAGTGTAGTTTTGATTTACAATTCCCTCATTAATAAGGATGTGTAAATTTTTTTTCCCATCTATTTCTTGGTCATTGGTATTTCTTTTATGGAGAAATGTCTGTTTAGTTCTTTTGCATATTTAGTGCTTGAATTGTGAGTGTTGTCTGGCATTATTTGAATTCTTTCTATATTCTGGATATTTATCTCCTTTTGGAAGGGGAGTTGGCAAATATTTACTCCCATAATGTAGGCTTTCTCTTCACACTCTTTTTTCCTTTGCTGTGGAAAGGCTTTTTAACTTGATGTCATTCCACTTATGGATTCTTGGTTTTACTTCTTGAGTTTAAGGGGTCTTGTTTTGGAAGTCTGTGTCTGTGCCAATATGTAGAGATTCAATGCAGTCCACATCAAAACCCAATATTTTTCACAGAACTAGAAAACACAGCTCTAACACTCACTTGAAAGAATAAAAGAACCAGAACAGCCAAAGCAACACTTACCAAAGAGAATAATGCTGGAGGTATCTTAATGCCTGATCTCAGTTAGTCTACAAACTTCAAGAACAAAATATCATGGTTTTGGCACCAAAACATGAAGACCAGTGGAATAAAATAAAAGACAAGGAGACAGACCCACATAGATACAGTCTTCTGATACTTGATAAAGATGCCAGAAACACATGTTGGGGGAAAAATAGTCTTTTTAAACAAATGATGCTGAGAAATTGAATATTCATATTTTATCTTTTGCCCAGCACAAAAGTCAACTCAAAGTGGATCAGAGAATTAGGAATCAGTCCAGCAATTTTTCTACTGCTAGAAGTAAACATCACTTCAACACTCCAGCATTTAGACAAATACTCACTTTTTTTTTCTCATGAAGAGGAGAATAGGGGCTGGGTCTGCAGTTCAGTGGCAGAGTGCTTGCCTAGTACCTGTGAGGCACTGAGTGTGAGCCATAGCACCATGGGGAAATAAACAAATAAAATAAAGGCATTTGTTCTGTCTACAACTACAGAAAAAATTTATAAAGAGGAGAATAGGAATTGAAGAATCTATCAGTTGACACATGATAATGACTGGGCCATAGGGAAAGTTATTTTTTTCTAACTTCAAGTCATTTTATACTGTGTGTCAGGAATGCCTACCAGGGTCCTGGCCACAGAAAATTTCATGGAATATAGCAAATGAAAATTGAAGGTAGCCATGTTTTTACAGGTAAAATGTTGAACTTACTTGGTTCTAATCTCAGTTCCCTCTTCTATGGTGATTATCCTCAAGAAAGAAAAGCAAAACCAAAATCTCTTGCTTTTCCTATTGTGTGTCCAATTAAGAAAATTATGTCCTCATTAGTTTATATCTTTGTTTTAGAGAATCAAACATACATTTTATTCTACAACTCTAAATCTCAATCCTCCTAATAATAAGCACAAGCAAGCCAAACATTTCTTCTCTTGGTAGTTTAGGGAGCACACTGTAGAAAGCCAACCAGTCTAAGGGGAAATCATAATAGTAGATATATGCCTCTAAAACATATCTTCAGCATTTTTTGTGAGTTAGTGTGAATGCCGATTTTATGTGTAAACTTGATGAGTCATTGGTGCTCAGATATTTGGTCAAACATTGTTCTGGTATGTGTGTCTTTAAGAGTTTAGTATTTTTAGTTGAAATTGACATTTGAATTTGGTGGCTGAGTAAAGCAAATTACTCTCTTGGGTTATTCTACTTTCTGTTACTACAATAAAATATCCGAGGTTGGTAACTTACAAGGAGAAGAGGTTTATTTTGCTCACAGTTTGGGATGCTAAAGACCCAGCGTGGCACTGACTGTGACGAGCATCATGGCAAGTGGTATTACCCATGTGAAAGGAGGAGAATGCAGGGCGAGACAGGAAGCCAGAGAGTGTGGAGCCGAGCGACCAGTCTTGCAGCCAGTCGGGCAGACCTGACATATGCTACCGCCATGAAAACTCACTAGAACACCCAGAACAATGACATCTATTTAAAACCAATTTATTTCTTGAGTATAGTTGGAAACATTTTAATTGCAGACAACTCACCTCTTACCTTTGTCCACATGCTACAATTTACCACTCAACTTTCAATCAAGAAAATAGAAACAAATATCCTTATTTCAGTGGAGACAACTGAATACAAGCAATTGGTTCGATTTAGTGGTCAACAAGGCAAAAAGGGAAGAGTGTGGCAATAGACAAAGTAACTGAATGAATCCTCTAAAACAGTAAGAGCACAGGGGTAGGAAGGGAGTAGTGAAATACCCCAAATTTTCATGGTAGTGAAATTCAGTGACGGAGCATGAATGTGTGTAAGCTCAGACAGAGGTAACTGAAGAACGGACAGGCCAGATGTAATAAAAAATAACTTTATTGGGATGGCTTTCGGTGGAGGATCACCAGTTCACCAGAGTGAGGCCTGGAGAATTTGCATGTGGCCCCAACTGGACATCGCTGTCGTAGACTGGGGGGCAGGGCGAAGCTTGAGGACCTCGCGTCCTCCTGGGATTGACCGGGGACTCCACTCACCATCAGGCAATTGCAAGGCAACATTAGGGTTGATCTGTCAGCTCCTGATTGTTGTTCCCCTGCATGCGGGCTACGCTGATCCTTGGTGCATGCCTGAGCTGCCTGATGCCCTGCCCCATCCAGCCTCCTCAGACCATCCTGACACTGTGCAACAACAAAATCAGATGGAAAACACAGTCATCATTTAAGAGACCCTGCTCAGCATCAAATATAACTATAGAAGATTGAGAAGATTGAGCTTCCTAAATATTTGGTCATTGTGTTTTTTACACAATAAAGAATTCCATGTAAAGAATTCCATCATGAAGAACATACTGACTTTTGACTTTTTTGAAATATACAGTTGTCAAAGGGTACTGGAACTTGGAATGATGGGGAAAAAAATAATTGTTTCAGCCTGAACAATAAAAGAAACTGTCCTTCCTATTTCTGCCTCATTTCCTTTCTTTATGCCCATAAAAATCTCTGCCATGATCTTTTAAAGATTGAATGCTGTAAATGATGTTGAATGAAAAAAGGGCCATGGATCCACACCATGAACAAACAAAAGACAGGGTTTTAATTTTTTTTTCTGTGAGACATTTCTGAAAGATATGAATGTGCAGACAGGACAACACCAAATGTGTTGGAACAAAGTGTACAAGTTTTGCAAACCAAAGAAGGGTCGATTCAGTGTTTAACAGATCTATGATGCCTCCTCTGTGCCAACCAAAGTCCAGCTATAGAGAGCCAGAAATTAAAGAAAGTGAGAAATTCTCCTCCAAATGCACAGCATACACATCTACAGGGACAAAAATCAACTGTCCCATCTACAAATAGGAAAATGGTAACTTCAGGCTACAAGATATTTTTTTTGAGTGGTGGGAAGATAAACCTTATAAATAATAATAATAATAGTGATAATAAGTCTAGCCACATTTTATATTGTCATTTTAAACAAATTCATTACATATTCATTACATGGGGCATCTATTTAACATTTAATCCTTACTCACTGCAGCTGTATCATCTAGAAACCAATTCAAATGGTAATGCCAATTCTCATAGACACTACAAACCTGCTCTATGTCACAGAAATAATAAATGGAGCTGAGAAGCTCCTAGATTAAATTGTCAGACTCTGGATCCAATCCCTGAAAAATATTATGGGGAGTAAGACAAATGAAAGTTTTAAAACAGAGGAAACAGAGCTCTTAACCACTGGTACACATGAGGAATATTTATAAGCCTATTCTGGTTTTATGATTAGAAATGAAATCGAGGCCTGACATTACGTCTCCTTTGCAGATTTGGTGGGCTGATTGTAGATGCAGATGAGAATGTAGACACCTTCAAGCTTACCCTGGAGTGGAGCAGGGAGAGAAATGAGTCATTGTTATATTACGTGCTGAACTTCAGATTATGTGGAAGGAAATGAGAGGGAGGTAGTGTATGAAAAATCATGGAATGAGACAGACATCATTACTCTCTGTACCTGTATGACCACACAAATGGTATGAATCTACCTCATGCACTGCAGTCTGTGAAAAATAAAAAAAAATAAATAATTACCTGCTGGAATATTGTGAGCCTACAATTTCTGTAATCTTGGCCTATGACCTCTAACTGTCCTTCCTGTAGTGAATTTTCAGGTGCCAACCACTATTGTCCCATGTCATCTACCAAGAAGAGCACAGTGAGCAAAGGGTCTCCACCTGGAATGACAAGGAAGAGAAATGACTGGTTGTGTTGTGAAGGGAACATCTTTCCAGAGTCCTCCTCGTCTGAAGCCCTGTGTCTGCAATTGGAGAGCCCAGTTCAAACAGAGCATCACCCTTCTACCCCAAAACCTAGTTGAAGTCACAAAAAAATTTGGTCTTTCATTTTCTCTAAAATAATAATAATTTAGGCCTCAAATAACTGCAGCATGATAACATACATGAAATAAAGCAAACTGCACTGAGTACTTAGGAAGCCCACAATAAGGGGTGAGGATGTTATGGTTGGTGTCATCTTGTTCTCCATACTTTTTATGACCTGAATAACCCTTTAATACATTTAAGAAATAGTTTAGGGGTCCCATTTTCTGCTATTTTATGCAAGATACCACTGAGAAATAGACTAGATTGGGTGAAAAACAAATTCCGAGTAAGATTTCTAGTCCCCCTCCCACAACCAGAAACATAAACTCCACAGTTCTCTTGGGGGAAACTTTGCATATTGGTACCCTGCTATCTGACCACCCAACCTTCATGTTTGTGCTTATGATGATTAAAAAATATGTCCAAGAGTCCTTCTCATACACAGGCTCCCTCTGTACTTACTGGGTTGTGCTGCTTCTCTGGTAGGGTCATCACCAAGGAGTGTAAATCCAAAGGCCCTCATTTGTCTGGTACCCAGCGTATACTCCGGTCATCTTCAGGACTAATAAGAAGACAGTGTCAGATAGAAGCTTCCTGATGCAGCTTCCAGATGCATGAACAGGGGTGGAGTGCACTATGCTAGAACCATCAAACTGAAGGACTGGAGGAGGGTTGGCTAGGTTTTGACTTTTATTCAAACTTGAAGACACAATGCCCAGAATTCACAATTATCCCTATTGGTCCATGTGACCCAAATCTCTGAGGACTTCCTAACACTAATACAGGAAGAAGACAAAGAGAAAATTAATGTCCACATTTTTATTAAGGTAATAGATACATAACAAAAAAATGAACGTTTTAACTACATTAAAAACAAACTTCAGTGAAATTAACAACCTTCACGTTTTTGTGACACTCTGACCATCATGCATCTTCAGAACATTTTCATCTTCCTAAACTAACAATTTGTACCCATTTAAAAAATTCCTAATTCACTCTACTAACAACACTTCTGACCAACATTGGGTGAAACATGACCATGAATACAAGTTGAATTACCTACAAGTGTGACTAAAGGGAGGATTCACAGAACTATATTTGAAATGGATGCCACAGTTCCTCACATTAGACTGAGCTGCTGTAGATCCTACCTGGGCCACTTCCAATGTTCTCCTTTCACAGTTGTAGATGAGAGGATTCAGTACAGTAGTGATCATGGTATACATCACAGAAGGCACAGCACCATTTCTGGGAAAATACAACACAGCTGAACTAAGACACATGCCAAATTTCATTTGATGAAATCAACAAAAAGCTGACAGGTAAGATACACAGGTCGAAAAATTTTTACAATTTTCACCTAGTGACATGATTATAATGGAAGAAGTAAATTTATTCTAAGACAAATGGATCTCCATAACGGGAAATAAGAAAACAAATATAGCAAAACCAAAGTACACAATCATGTTATTTTGGAAGACATCAAGCCAGGTGAGATTAAGAATTTCAAAAGACATAAAATACTAGAAATATTCACATCCTTGGCGTAGTTAAATTTCAAGGCAAATGAATTGTTCAACTAAAATTACAAAACACTCACCTAAGAAAGACAAAAGTTAAGAAGTGAATGAAATGAGAGTTCATGATGGCTGGGTGATAACGGGGGTGACAGATGGCCACAGGTCATCACTGTGATGCATGCATACACAAATGAGAAGAAGAGCCACCTATGTCAGGAGGCCTATGTAGGTCATGACTCTACTTTGAGTTTGGATGTCCACAATCATCTTTAGGACCATGGTGAAGATGAATTAGATGTCAGGCAGGGACAGTTTGGAGAGAAAGATATACAAGTGGCTCTTTAGGGCAGATTCTAAGGTGTCTGCAGGTCCCCAAGCCCTGTGACCAGGTGCACAGATAGGAACAGTCCAAATGGCACACAGGCTGCAGTTCTGAACCATCTGAGATGGAATTCTGAGACACGAGTTAGGTGTCCTGGTTCTGCCTTGCACCATTATGATATTTGTTTCATTCATCACACACCAAAACCAAGTTGGCTTCGCTCCAGGGATGTTTCAACATACACAAATCAAAATATATAATACAGCACAGAAATAATCAAGAATAAAAATTACATGGTCATCTCTACAGATAGAGGGAAGCCTTTGATAGAATTCAATCTCCTTTGTGACAAAAGCCCTGAATGAACTGGTATAGAAAGTTCAGATCTAAACATAATAAAGACTGTGATTGATAAACCCATAACCAGCATATGTGGAAAAAAGTGAAAGCATGTCTTCTAAGATCAAGAATAAGACAGAGGTGTCCATGGTCACTGCTCCTACTCAATATGTTAAAACAAATTTCAGTAAGGGTGATTCCACAAAAGACCTAAATAAAAGGCAAATAAGAAAGAAGGGGATAAAATTGATGTGTTTGCTATTGTTCAATATGTAGAAAAGCTTAAAGTCTCTATCAAAAGACTCTCTGAACTGAGAAATTCAGTAAAGTGCCAGCATACAACAACACCTCACAAAATAGTAGCTTTTCTCTACACCAATAACAAAATCACTGAGAAAGGAAAGCAATCCTATTCACAATAGTCTCAAAAACTTACAATATCTATGAATAAGCCTTATTACAGATACGAAAGAATTTATAATGAAAATTGCAAAATGCTGAAGAAAGAAATAGAAGAAAAACAAATGTTCTGAAAGTATACACCAGAAAAAGGCCAGTCTTCTCAAGGAGTGGTACTGGGAAAAACTGGATAGCCACAAAACGACCCCTACTTTTGAAATTTTGAAACTATTAGAAGAAGACAAAAAGATACACTACAAAATATTGGCATAGGTAATGATTTCCTGGACAGAATTCTAGTAACTCAGGAAACAAAAGCAAGAATTGACCAATGAAATTTAAAAGCTTTTGTACAACTAATGAATCAAACAAAAAAGTGAAGAGGCAACATTTAGGGGTAGAAAATCTTTGACAACTATGTATATGACAGAGGATTCATATACAGAGCATATAAAAGACTCAAAATCTTAACAACCACAACAAAGTATGTGATCCAAAAAAAATGGACAAATTATTTAAACAGATATTTCTCAAAATAAATATATACCAATGAATGGAGCATGATTTAGCCATAAAGAAAAATAAAAATCTTAGCTTTTGCAGAAAAATGTGTGCAAATAGAGGTCATCATGATAGGCAAAATGAGTCATACACAGAATGACAAGTACTGCATATTTTCTTTCATATGACAAAGCAATAAAAAAGATGACCTGAAGGTAAAAGAGGAACTAAGGATGGGGTCAGGAAAAGGCAGAGAGAGAGAGAGGAAAAGGAGAGAAAATAGAAAGGAGGGTGGACAGGGTCAATACATGACACATGGATGTGTGAAAAAGTCACAGTGAAACCAATGAGATAGATCAGTGATAGATATGATAGACAGATGATGGAAGGAAGGAAGGAAGGAAGAGAGAGAGGGAGAAAGAGAAAAAGAAAAAAGAAAAGAAAGAAAGAAAGAAAGAAGAGAAAGAAAGAAAGAAAGAAAGAAAGAAAGAAAGAAAGAAAGAAAGAAAGAAAGAAAGAAAGAAAGAAAAGAAAGAAAGAGAAAGAAAGGAAGGAAGGAAGGAAGGAAGGAAGGAAGGAAGGAAGGAAGGAAGGAAGGAAGGAAGAAAGAGAGAGAGAAAGATGTGGGGCCTATTGGAGGGAGTAAGTCATCACTGGCAGCATGAACCTGAAGTGCATCTTCGCTGGCCTCTTTTTCTCCCTCTGTCTTTGCTTGCTACTGGTATCTTTGAGTTGAGCCAATTTCCTTCCATCATCTCTCTGCCATGATGCTCTGCCTCATCACCATCCCAGAAACAACAGATCCCACGGATCATGGTTATGGTTTAGGTACGAGGTGCCCCTCAAAAGTTGATGAGCGAGACTGCAAGAATTTTCAGAAATGAAAGGATTAGATTACGAGAGCTTTGAACTAATCAGTGGATTAATCCACTGATATGGATTAACTTGGTGGTAACTATAGGCAGGTAAGGTGTAGCTGGAGGTCCCTGGGGGTGTGCCTTCAGTATTTATATTTTATCTCTGGTGAGTGGAGTTCTTTCTCTACTCCCTGGTTGCCAGACTCTGAGCTATTTTCCTCTGCCATGCCCATCTGCCACCTGGCCCATAGCTATGGAGTCAGCCATCCATGAGCTGAACCTCTGAAACCATGAGCCAAACTCACCATCGCCTACTCTGCACTGTTCTTGTCATAGCGATGCAAAGCTGACTAAAACAACCATGGACGAAACCTCTGAAAACGCAAACCAAGATCAATGATCCCTCCGTGAAATTGTTTTCTCAATACTTCATCCCGACCACAGAAAGCTGACCAACACACACACATATACACAGATAAGCACACATGGAGACTGCTGGGTACTTCTCTGATTTTCTCTATCCATACTTCTTTATTAAAATTAACAGGTGCTTCAGAACTCCCATGGTCTCTTAGTAGGTCTCGAACTGCAGCCTATCCTTTTCAGATTACTCCTGAGGATGTACCTGCTCACTGCGGTTGGAAATGTTTCCATCACTCCGCCTGTCACATTAGAGTTCTGCCTTCACATACCTATGATCTTCTTTCTATCCTTGGCTGACATCTATTGCATCTCTCCCATGGTCCAGAGTTAATGTGCACACCCCATCTTAGAACAGAACATGTAATTCTGCTGCCTGACACAGAGGTCTCTCTTTACCTTTCCTTGGATATATGTAAGCTGCTTCTCAGTGTGATGGCCTAAGACCTGTCTACAGGCTTCTGTAATCCTCTCAAGCACCCTGTCATTGTGAACCTTCACCTCTGTGACTTCTTAGTGTCAATGTTGTTTTCAGATAGTCTTTTTAACTCACTACTGGGTCATTTTATTTCCTTCCAATATCCCACCTAAAGATTGTAGAACTTGCTAGTTTCTGCTTTGACTGTCCTCACTTTCTTAATCTAACCTATACAGATACGTTTACCAATAATACTGTGACTTTTTATGCTGCTGCTACCTCTGGATTTCTTTCTCTCATATGGATTCTTTTCTCTTACTATAAAACAGTTTTCTCCATTTTGAGAATACCATCATCAGGTGGAAAGTATAAAACCCTCCTCTTCTGTGGATCTCACAGGTCACTTACTATTTGCATGGAACAGACTTTCAAGTGTACCTTGCTTCAGGTATCTCACATTCTCCCAGAAATAAAGTAGCAGTCAGTCATGTAAACAGTTGTCACCCCTATGCTGAATCTCATAATCTAAAGTCTGAGGAACAGGAACATTAAAAAAAGCCCTAAAGAGGTTCACAGCAGGACAGTCTAATCTGTCCTGGAATCTATTTGAAATATAGGTTGGCATAGGAAACCAACCTAAACATCTATAGCTATAAATCCTGCCTCCTTGGTGACCATATTTTTGTATTTTGAGATATGCAGTTCCTATCATGTTTAATCATAGAATGGAGGTAGTCCTGTGTCATGGAGATTCTTTTTTGATCTTACCTATTTGGGGTTTTGAGTGCCTTTTGTTTCTTGATGTTCTTCTCATTTGAAAGGTGTGAACATTTTACTGTTATTTCCCTGCAGAGGCTATCCATTTCATTAGGCTGCATCCAACACTCCTCCTGAATTCCAGTGATTTTTAAATTTGATCTCTTAATGCTGTACCATATTTCTTGTGTATTCTGATCACAGTTACGTATTTTCTTTTCTTTGATACTGTCTGAATGTTCAAGGCTGGCCCCTTTGTCTTCAGCATAATCTACTTTGTTAGGGAGATTTCCAGCTGAACATTTTACTTGATTTATTGTGTCTTTCATTTCCAAGATTTGTGTTTATTTATTTTTCAATATCTCTATCTCCTCATTGATTTTTCTCAATCATATTCTGTACTGACTTCCTTAATTCATTCAGTCGTTTTTCTGTGTTCTCTTGGAATTCATTGATTATTTTTATAATCATTCTTTTGAATTACTTATCTGGAATTTCATCCACTTCAATATGTTGGGGATGAGTTGCTGGGGAATTATTAACTTCAATAGGCACCATCTTATTTTTTTTCATAATCCTTAAATTTCTGCATTGGGTTTCATGCACATTGGAATATATTTCTCTGCTATTCTTATGTGTGGACCCTTTTGGTGCATTCTAAAATGACCTAGAGTGATCTCGATTTGCTTTCTATAATGACCTACAGTGATCTCGATTGAGACACCTTTGTAGTGTGATATTCACAGTCTTTGTGTTAATTTTCTGTTTTTGCTGTAGTGGTAGACATCTGTGAGTGCTATGTATATGATATATATTTATATCATATACACACACATACATACACCCACAGACACACTGGGGGACATAATGGGTGCAGATGGGTCTATGGAAAATGCTTTCTTACACACACACACACACACACACACACATTTTTTTTGTGTGTGTGTGTGTGTGTGCAATGTGTGTGTGTGTGTGTGTGTGTGCACGTAGTGATTATCAGGATTTGGGGAGCATGAGTTTATTTGGGCAGGAGAGTGTAGAAGGAGGATGTTTAGGTAAGGATTCTTGCACACTTTGTGAATGTTTGTAAATGTCATACCAAATCCCATTCATACATACAATTAAAAAATGTTAATGAAAAGACTTGAAATAAATGAATATTACACACAAGTTTCCCACTGAATAGAGGAGACCATAGCCTTTAGGGACATTCATTTACTCCTTTTCTTTGTTACTGATAAGTAAGGAAGTCCTTAGAGATTTGGAGAACATGAACCAATTTGGCTAATTAGGAGCTCTGTGTGTGGAGCCCCCAAGATCTTCTGACAGTTAATGCTCAGCCTGTGCCTGTGGGTCTTCAGTGTGTGGCTCCAATCCAGTGGACTCCCCGACTGTAGCTCTTCTTCCCATTGTTGTTTGAATCAGGAAGTGTCTATCAGCCACTGTGTTTATATCAATCTTGAGGATAGAGGCTGAGCCTTAAGTAGAGACTTGGCAGAAGAGAGCGACTGGATACTCAGCTGCTGGTTATGACACAGCAGAGACCCAGCATTTTTCTGTAAGTACTAAGGAAGATGATGGGTGGAGGAGGGACTGTGGAAATGCTGCTTCGTCACCATCAGGACAAACAAAGAGTTTGTATAGCCAGAGGAGAGGACACCCATGTGGAAAAATTCAACTCTGGGGACTGTGAGGTTTGTGTTCTTGGTGGTGGTAGAGCCCCAGAAATCTCACCCAGTGCTTTTTCTTTCCTCCTCAATGGCTCTACTTCCCTTAGAGTGACCACCATCTCCATGATAGGAAAACTGGGTCCCCCACACTGTTCCACAAACAGTCCAAAAGATTAGGAAGGGAGTGATAGGAATGAGGAGGAGGAAGAAAGTAACTAAGACATCATGACCATTGAAAAAATATTCCCTAGACACCAGGCAACAAGTTCTGTGTACTATACAGCTTATTGCATCTGCAGGTTTTTATCTTGTTATCAGTGCCCAGGTTGCTACTATTTTACATTCAAGGAAGGATATACCATGTTTTTAGGTAGGAGTGAGAGAGGTAGGTTTTAACCTGTCAGATTGCAGACACAAGGTGTCCTTCTTTGAAAACTCTGGCAGGGTGTCCCCTTGATGATCCAAATATTTTTAACTTCCTGTCATTCCAGAAAGAGACCCCTTGCTCACAGTGTTCTTCCTTGTGTGGGTTCCTGCTAAATCACAGGGCAGAGCCGAGGGTGACACCAGCCACCCACTGTGGGAAGAACAGGCAGACCAAGGGCAATGACCACAAAAGAGCAGAAAATAATGGTTCAACACAGACCGGACTCTGGCCCTGGTCCAGGAGATCCTGCAGCTCTCCACATCCTCCTGCGAACTTCTACTCAGTCACTTAATATCAAGGGCAGGTGAAGTCAGGACTTGATATCATTCATACTCAGGAAACTGGAATAGCTTAAAAATGTGCCCATAATTCTATGTGGCTAAATCCTCTATATGTCAAATGTCAGATAGTTGGGAAACAATGAAAGTTGTAATGCGTCAGATTCAGACTACGAATTAAATTTTCACCTCTAGGTTCCTGTTTCTTTCTTAAACATAGTGCATCTTCTTAGTGTCACAAGCTCAGTATTGTCATCTGAAGTTCTTTCTAGTTGAGACAACTGCAGTGATGATGGAGTAAATAGAGATTCTTTGTGTGGTGGGTAGGAGGTGAACACATAGGTAAGGGAAAATAACAGTTCAGATATTACTATTAATAATAATGGTAAGTTTGAGCATCATACCATTCAACTAAACTATCCATCAATCAGAAATGACATTTTCCTACTTCTATATGCTGTCAATTTGGAGAGGAATAAATCATTTATTTGTAATTCTCCAGAGCCTCTATACTACTAAGCACACAAGGTGATTCAAAAACAAAAACCTTTATAAATATTGAAGAGACTGTTTCTTGGTTCACAAATCCTGGACACAATCAGTGCACCTTCAACACACTTGGTGCTTTCCTGTCCGCACTCTTGCACTTTAGTGATGTTCCATAGAAGTAATGTTCCACAGAAGTGGAGACAAGATAAAATAGCTCTTGTTTGTATCCATGTCATGGACACCTAGGTCCTATAAACCTTTTAACCACATCTGCATGATCAATTATTCAAAAACATAGCACAGACTTACTTGGGTATCAGAAATAAAGAAGGGAGCAGGTTAAGACTTACAGCTTGAGATGAGACCCAGGTAAGAGCTTCCTATCATCCAGAGTTCAGTAATCCTTAACACTGATATACCTCAACAGCTAGTTATTCCCATAGCTTTGAATTCTGTACTTTGATAAAGTAGCCAAAATGATAAATATTTTTAGATTCAAACTTTCCTTATGAGCCATGCATGAATGGAGATTGCCATTATTCTCCCCATCAGTAAGAGTACAGGTTCAGAAAGGAGGAGAGATTGACACATATTCTGCATAATATGGTCCATCAATGATTCAAGACTAAAATGTGGATTTCCTTTCTCCCATCCCAGGGACACTGTCTTCTCCACTGGAGCCCAGTGGAAATGGTTGCCTTAGGAGATGAAATTTCTCAGTGATTTGCTATGCAAGGATTGCTAATAGACACCTGACAAGGATATTTTGAAGGTGTCCATTAAAAATAAGGGAATATATCAGTAATGACAGAATTTTATTGGGGCAACAAATGGAGGTGATTAGTAGTTAAACTAATAGACATGATTTGTTGGAAGTCAAAGAACAATTCTCTCTACCCAAATAGTGCATGGAAAATTTCACTAATGTGAGGGAAAGAAATACAAGAATTTTAAAAGTATTGTCATAATTAAAAAAAAAGAAAAAAAAAACTTACAAATGAAGTCCCACCCTCAGGTAACTCTGCATCAGTTAAAGCATTTGAACCCAATGTATGTCAAATCACGTGTGAATGTAAACTAGCTCAAAAAAAGTGCTGTGACATACTGAATAGATGAGCTTTAAGGCATCATTAGTCAAGTTTTTAATAAAAATTTTGTTTTGTAGATACATATATCAAAATAGAAATGGAAAGATCTATGGGAAAATCTACCCCCCAAATTCATGACAGAATTTGACTGTGGAACAGGTGAGCAAGAGAATGAAATCCTGTAGACATAAAGTATTCAAATTCCATGGGCCATGTTTCAATTCTCCACAGAAGTTCAGCTCTGAAGCACACATTACTAAATGTTTTGTTTCAATGATTGTAGTGAGTATTATTGGCTGTAATAGCATGAATCTTTAATGAAATATTTTCTAAATGCCAGGAAATGTTATGTCAGTGGTTTTCAATACTAGTGTGGATAAAAAACACCAAGAACTTCACATGTAGACACTATGATGGATTTAACTTGGGGTGAAGCTCAGGATACATATATACTAAGATATCCACTGAGATACTGAGATGGAACAAGTCTACACAATTTAAAATGCTTCTTAAGCCCTTTTGGACAATTAAGCTTTAGATGGTTAATTATTATCCACATTTTACAGATGAGAAAATTTTCACAGTGTGTTTATTTCCTGTACTTTTCATTCTTCAATTTTTCCCATGAAGTTATAATGTGAGCTGACAAACTAAAGTCCCAAAATTGTCTTCATGCAGCTGAAGTAGGAGAAGTGCAGTTCACATATGAGGCAGGACTAACTTGAAAACCCATGAACTAGGCATATGAAGGCTCCAACTTTGCAAATTCCATTTAGAATTTTGGGTCATATGCTAGGTGCTAAAGTCTTCAAATGAAAATAAAAGTTTATGATTATAAAAGCAATATAGCAGCATAAGCAGACCATTGTTAAATAGATTATCAAGAGAAAATTTAAAAATAAAGCTGTCATTCTCAGATACCTTTCTGAGATGTCATAGGGTTGAACAAAAATATAATGTCAAAAGTTTTTAAATTTTCATAAGTGAGTCTTATCATTACATTATTCATTACATTTATTCTTTAACCATTTGTGCCAAGTGATGTCATATCATTACGTGCATTTAAAGAATGCATCAAAATTGGAAGATCAGCAAAGCTGGAGACAGGAATTTCTCTGACATAGTGTTTGTAGTCATTTTAATGACAGGATTATTTTCCTTGCCTTAAAATAAGTTATCTTGACAGCTTCTTGATTTCTTTTAATGATGATACTTTTCATATGGAAAGACTACTTCTTCCTCCCTTCTTTTATTATTTTTCATGGTGCTGGGGGTGAAACCAAGAGCCACTTGCCTGCTGGTTCCTCTCTTTTATTAGAAAAGTAGACTGTACAAAACAAGCCAGACTCAGGAAGATGAGTGTCACATGCTTTCTCTCCTACATGGAAGTTAGAGATAAAGAAGAAAACAAGGTACTCATCAAAATAGGAGGGAGGACATTAAGGAAGAGGTAGGAACTTGGGGAAGGAGAAGAGGGAAGAGGCATTAGCTACGAGGGAGTAAAACTGATTAAATTGTTAAATGCATTCACAAATAGGACTCAATGAAACCTACAATTCCATATAAACAATATATACCCATAAAATTGTCAATAATAGACTTGTTGCATGTAATGTCTTGGTCTCTAGCACTGCTCATTTAAAATGAGCACACAAGGCTATGAAACACAGATACCAATAATGTGAGAGTTCAGAGAAGATGCAATTTGTCCCAGGAAATATTTCAGAAGGTGTATGGAATTCAAGTATGAGTACGTTGCTTGAGCTGGATGACTATTATTGTTTCCTTTTTCTAATGCTTTTATTCCCAAAGGTGTCCAGGTAGTATAGAAGGACCAAATCTAACACGTGTCTCAGAATTCCGTCTCATTGGACTTTCAGAGGATCCAGACCTGCAACTTGTCCTCTTTGGACTGTTCCTGTCCATGTACCTGGTCACAGTGCTTGGGAACCTGCTCATCATCCTGGCTGTCAGCTCTGACTCCCACCTCCACACCCCCATGTACTTCTTCCTCTCCAACCTCTCCTTCACTGACATCTGTTTCATCTCCACTACAGTCCCAAAGATGATCATGGACATCCAGACTCAGAGCACAGTCATCTCGTACATGGGCTGCCTGACACAGATGTCTCTGTTTGCCATGTTGGTCTGTATGGATGACATGCTTCTGACTGTCATGGCCTATGACCGATTTGTGGCCATCTGTCACCCCCTGCGATACCCAGTCATTATGAACCCTCGTCTCTGTGGCTTCTTAGTTTTGGTGTCTTTATTATTTAGCCTTTTCAACTCTCTGCTACACAATTTGATTATACTACAATTTACCTACTTCAAGGATGTGGAAATCGCTAACTTCTTCTGTGACCCTTCTCAACTCCTCAATCTTGCCTGTTCTGATACCTTTACCAATAACATAGTCATTTATGTTATAGGTGGCATATTTGGCTTTCTTCCCATCTCAGGGATCCTTTTCTCTTACTATAAAATTGTTTCCTCAATTCTGAGGATCCCATCCTCAAAGGGGAAGTACAAAGCCTTCTCTACCTGTGGGTCTCACCTCTCTGTTGTTTGCTTATTTTATGGGACAGGCATTGTAGAGTACCTTGGCACAGCTGTATCACATGCTCCCAGAAAGGGTGCATTGGCCTCAGTGATGTACACTGTGGTCAGTCCTATGCTGAACCCCTTCATCTACAGCCTGAGGAACAGGGACATTAAAAGCTCCCTGTGGAGGTTGCACAGCAAGACAGTCTAATCTTTTTTTTTTTTTTCATCTTTTCTTAGAGTACAGGTTCTAAACCAGAACACTCCTGTTACTGCATTCATATCAATACTAAGTATCAAGTCAGAGCTTTGACTTGCCTCAAGCAGGGAAGGCTCATCATACCTTCAGTCCTTGGTAATGACTCAGCAGACACTCTGGATAACCACCTATGTGCTGATGAAGACAAGGATGGGAGGAGGAAGTGACATAGCACTTACTTACCATCATTAGAAGAAATGTGACAGTTGAGAACAATAGTGTGCAAATTTCAGGTATGGAAGCTGTGAAGCTGGCTTCCCTTTTTTGTGGGTGGTCCCAAACATAATGTTCAAAATTTTGTTTTCCACTCACAGTGTGAATTCAAGTTTCCATGGACGTCTCACTCAGAAAAGCAGAAGTTAGGTCTATGAAAACTGTTTCAAAGAACTCCAAACACATGGGTGGTGGTGATGAGGAGGAGGAGCTGGGGGAGGAGGAGGAGGAATAGGATAGCAACCTCACATCCTGTGCCATTGTTGAGGGTTTCCTAACTGCCAGTCTCTGAGCTCTGTGTTCTATGTGGCATGTTTCATTTCATGTGCACAGTCTTCCCTACATTATAAGTTCCCACATTGTTATTTTTATTTTCATTATTATTATTTTACAGGAAAACTCTATGTATAATTATTTCTGCGACATTAGTGCAGGTTGCTAGTATCTGAAACAGCACTGTCTTCTGAGTTGATTTCTAGAAGAAAATAGCTCCACAGGAAAGAAAGATTACCCATGGGGAGTGCGTGCCCCTTAGTGGAAAAATATGTGAAGAATGCATAAAATGAGGAGCAAAAATGCAATTTTTACATTATTCTTCTTAGCTTAATCTTCACACGATTCAATTGAAATATCCAGTGATCAGAAGTGACTCTTTCCAATTAAATTAGTTTTTAAATAGCATAAATGAACCCAAGTAACTATTCATTAGCTAAAGCAAGAGAATTATAAAGTACAATCCATGTACCAGGCAGGATTCACTTGCAAATTTATTAACTAAGCATTAGAAGATTGAGAGATTAAAACCTGTGCTTTGGTATCCTTTGGCTGGTGCTAAACTCACCAACCACCAACCAGAGTTTATGATGAGAAAAACAATCACACATCATGAAAAGGTTCATGAACACATATCAATGAATACAGAATGACAAAAAAGAAAACAGAGAAAGAAACAGAAGAAAAAAATGTTGTGTCTGATAGGCCAGATATTTTACTGAGATTGTATGGAGATTGATGATAAAAATATTCATGGGTACAATATAAAATTTGTAAAGTGTTTGTTATCATTTAACTGATTTTTTTGTTTGTTTTTTTGATACCAAGGATTGAACCCAGGGGTACTCAACCACTGAGCCACACCCCCAACCCTTTTTACTTTTATTTTGAGACAGGGTCTTGCTAAGCTGCCTAGGGCCCTGCTAAGTTGCTGCAGCTGAATTTGAATTTGAGATCCTCCTGTCTCAGCCTCCTGAGATTACAGGCATGCACCACCACACCAGGCACATTTCACTAATTTTAATAATTTACTGGAGCAGCGTACACTAATAACACATGTATTGTCAGTGGTGCCGCAGGACTATGTGGCTTTAACCAAACCGTATTAATCAAAATTCAAAATCTATAAGGCCAAGTATAACAGTTATATTAAATGATTTATAAAGGACAGAATTTGAGCAAGGACCTATATCTTCAAACAAAAAACATAAAATCCAAAAATGATGAAACCCTTGGGGTATAACTGGCACATATGTGTACAGATCATGCAGTCCTAGCTCTTACATTGGATTCCAAATACTCTAAGTAAAAGGAGTTTCTCCCATTGTCTTAGAGTAAAATTTATCTACTTCTTAACTTATTATATTTGGAAAGATGTTCTTTCTTGCTGATTACTGTGGTACACACCTATAATCCCAGCAGCTCAGGAAGATGAGGCAGGAGGATCACAAGTGCAAAGCCAGTTTCAGCAATTTTTTAATTTTTTAATTTTATTTATTTTTACAGACTGCATTTTGACTCCTTGTACACAAATGGGGTACAAAATTTCATTTCCATGATTGTGCACAATGTAGATTCTTACCATTCGTGTAATCATACATGGACATAGGGTAATTATGTCTCATTCCATCATATTTTATACCCCTGCCCCTCCTCCCTCTCATTTCCCTCGACATAATCTAAAGTTCCTCCATTCTTCTCTTACCTCCTACTCCCACCCCTATTATGTATCAGTGAGGCCCCAAGCAACTCAGTAAGACCTTGTCTCAAAAAAATAAAGAAAAAGTGCCAGGGATGTGTCTCAGTGGTTAAGAACCCCTTGATTCAATCCCCAGTGCAAACAAACAAACAAACAAACAAACAAACAAACAAAAACAGTGTCCAAGTAAAATAGAAGCACAAAACACATGTGTCCTAGAGTTCCACCTCCTGGAACTCTCAGAGGATCCAGACCTGCAGCCCATCTTCTTTGGCCTGTTCCTGTCCATGTACCTGGTCACAGCACAAAATCTGTGCTCTACTTCTTCCAAGATATTCATCTGCCATAAAGAAAAACTAATCTTTCTGTTGTGAATGTGACTATAGAAGTCAATGAAATAGCATATAATTTACTGTTTTTATGTACTTCTTCCTTTCCAACCTGTCTTTGTCTGTCATCTGCTTCACCTCCACCACCATCCCAAACATCACTGTGGACATCCAAACTCACAGTAGTCATCTCCTATGTGATCTGCCTGATACATATGTCTTTTCTTCTAATTTTTGGAATTGTGGTGGAACTGCTTCTGTCTGTGACGGCCTAAGCATGGACTGGGTCATCTGTCACCCCCTGAAATAGTCAGTCATCATGAACAGGAGTCTCTGTGTCTTAGTTTTGATATTCTTTTGGTCATCTTTTGGAATCTCAACTGCACAATTTGAGTGCCTTATAATTGAAAGACTTCAAGGTTGTTGAAATTTCTCATTTCTTTTGTCACTTTTCTCAACTTTTAAATCTTTCCTCTTCTGATACCATCAGCACTAACATAATCATTTGTTGTTGTTGTTGTTGTTGTTGTTTTTAACCAGGAATTGAATCAGGAATGCTTAACCACTGAGCTACACCCTCAGCTCTTTTTATTTCTTATTTTGAGACAGGGTCTTACTAAGTTGCTTAGGGCCTTGGTAAGTTTCTGAGGCTGACTTTGAACTTGCAATCCTCCTGCCTCAGCCTCCTGAGCTGCTGGATTACAGGCATGCACCATGGCACTTGGAACAGTCATGCATATCGTTGGTGTCATATCTGGATTTCTTTCTATCTCAGGAATCTTTTTCTGTTCTATAAAATTGTTTCTCCATTCTGAGAGTACAATCAAGCATTGGGAATAAAAAGCATTCTCCACCTGTGGTCTCACTTTCAGGTGTTACATATTTTCTGGAACAGGCTTTGGAGTACACTTAGGTTCACCCAAATCCCATTCCCCGGCAACTCCAGAATGGGGCAATGGCCTCAGTGATGTACACTGTGTTCACTCCTGTGCCGAGTCCTGAGGACACAGAGCAGAACAGTCCAATCTCAGGACCTGCAGCATCTAGTTAGAACATAGTCTAGAAAAACATCACCAAAAGCCAGCCTCAACATATGTATTCCTTCTCCCTGTTTACATTACTTTGTACACTGTATGCTCATGATGTTTTATAATAGTGTTGCATTTGCCAGGGTTGAGATCAGGATAAATAGGTAGTTGTGAAAATCGGGTATAAATTTTCAGTTTGGCAAGATGAAAATTTTCTGGAAATGGATGATGGTAATGGTTAAACAACAAAGTGAATGTAATTGATACTACTGAACTATGCACATAAACTAAGTAACAATGGAAGCTGTTTCCTGTATATTTTGTCACAAAAAATGGAAATACATGCAAATGGGCCTTTCAAAACAAGGAAAAGAAACAAAATGAGTGAACAATATCCCAGAGCTTCCTTGAATAGAGAAAGAGACCATAACCTAGGAGACATTCATTTTTTCTACTTCTTTTTCTTCCTCCTTAGAGATTAGGATAACAGAGCAACTTGACCAATTATGAGCTCTGTGCATGGAGCTTCCAAGTTTATTAAAATGAATCAGCCTATATCTCAAGCTCTTGTGATTGGTAGTTCTAGTTCAGGGGGCTCCATACCTGCATCTCCTCCTCCCAGGGTTGTCTGCAGCAGGAAGCTCCTACCTGACACTGTGTTCCTATCAGTCTTGAGCAGTAATTCTGAATCTTCACAGAAACCTGGTTAGGGAGTTGCTTTGGGTCCTCAGTCTTTGTTCATGAGCCAACTGAGAAGCAACTTAACCCTGTAAATTCTGAGGGAGACACTGGATTGGAGAAGGACTGTCAAAAATGTTGTTTCATTTCAGGACAAGTATGATACTCTGGGTGGCCAGATGGAAGCATATCAGTGTGTAAAAACTGAGTTATGAGGTCTGGTTTTTATATTCTTGGTTATGGTAAGGGTAAAATTTCCAATTCAAACTCTGCTTTCCACCTCCACGGGCTCTACTTCCAAAAGGCACCTCATCATTCTAGCAGAAACAGAGTCCCCCAAACTTTCCTCAGCAATCCAAGAGGATTGTAAAGGAGATCCTTAGTTATGGAAGGAACTAGCAGCACACACAGCATTGTGATGCAATACTGAGGGCTTCCTCAATGCCAGGCTCAGAGCTTTGTGTTTTATGCAGCTTGGTTCATCTCATCTACAGTCTCTACATCATCTTCCTTTAGTTACAAGTGTCCACAATATTATACATAGAGAAAAGAGTACATTATATTTATGGAAATATTGCCAGGTTGTTTGGTAGAGATGAGTAAATCTGTGTTTGATCCAGGTCATCTGAATAGGGACACAGGGCTTCTTGGCAGGAGAATCCTAGCAGGCTGTTCCCTTGACCACTCGCCTGCCATTTCACCCCTGTCACTCCAGAAGAGACACTTTCCTCACTCTGCTTTTCACCATGGGTGTTCCCAGTGGGTCAAAGAGAGAGAAGTGACATGAAAGCAACATCCAACACACTAGGAGTAGCTCTAGACCATGGGCATAGATCACAGAAAACGGGCACATAAAAATGCAACACAGACCTCTCCCCAGGATACTCTGGGGCTGTCCCTGTCTTCCTTCCTCCTTGCCACCGGTCCACTCAGTCTCAAACAGAGACAATGCCAGTTCTTGGTTTCATTCCTCCACAAGAAACTGGAAAGAGTTTTAAACCAGATGTGCCAGTGGTTAGGGCCTCTGGACCTCTGCCTAATGCTCTCTGAATATCAGGGAAATAATGAGAAAGGTTACTGCACACCTGGAAACTGACGGCTGCATTTTTACATTCTTTTATTGGTGTATTATACTTATACCTCACAATCCAACTCACTGTGATGTATTCATGCATGCACAAAACAAAATTTGGTCCATTTCTTTCCCCAGGACCTCTCCTTTCTTTCTCCTTCCCCTTGATTCTGTTTCTACACTTTAATGGTCTCACTACTATTTTTTTAAATTGGTGCATTTTAATTCTACCCCAAAGCGGGAGTCATTGAGGTGCCTTTGTACATGCGCTCAGCATCATTTGGTCCAGTTTCTTCCCCAGGAGCATGCTTTCTCCCCCTCCTCTTCCATGTTTATCTGGGCTACTTCCTTGCTTACTTGCTTGTTTACTAGTTTATAGAGGAAGAGAGGCTTTGCTTAGAGGAAGAGAGGCTTTGCTTAGAGGAAGAGAGACTTTGCTTAGAGGAAGAGAGGCTTTGAGAGGAAGAAAGGTTTTGAGAGGAAGAGAGGCTTTGCTTAATTTTAGAGGTGCTACACTTTCAGAGAGGCTACACTTTCAGAGGTCTGCTTCTTAGAGGTGAGTCGCTTCTTGGAGGTGTGGGGTGTGGCATGCGGCATGCAGCCTGCATCCTGCAACCTAGAGGTGTGGCTTTAGTCCTCCATCCTGCAATCTGCAACCTGCGACCTGCGACCTAGAGGTGTGTGCTTAGTCCCGCGTTCTGCGCTCTCCTCCCAGGTGAAGAGAATGTCTTATATACACTAAGGCAGCCAATCAGCTTAGGATTAAGTAGCAGGGTTGGAGCATGCACCATGGTACCAATAAAGAAAGAATGAGGAACATCTGTTGACCACTAGTGCGGTGGAAACATTAACTAATTAGGCAAAAGGTCGTAAGAGATCGTGCCGTATTAACACTAACTATGCGCCACCTCTTGGCTCAATGCTAGCTGCCATCTTAGGGCTACTTAAACATGTCTCTACTTATCCCCCTTTTTAGTTTTGAAAGGTGAAGAAAACTTTAATGGATGTGTGATAGCTATCACTACATCTGGATCGACTGTGCCTGTCTTAGGCGTCCACATGTCCTACTGACATTCTTACCCATCATTGGATTACCAAGAAGCTTGATATTATTTTCTTGGCTCCTGTCTTAGGTTGATATGTCAGCCACATGAGACTTTCCCATCTTTGACTAACAGCCGTCCATTTGAGAGAACCAAGCAGTTCTGGCTTCTAAGGCAGCAAGTGCGCATCATCTTGGTGTTTATCAATGGCTGAGTGATCATTAACTTGTCTGACGAATCTTGTTGGCACCCACACCGGAGAGGTTGCATCCTGTGGAAAGATACAAACAGATCCTCGCCCCCATATTAACACGGGGTCTGGACCCTTCCACATCCCTGTAAGAACATCTTTCCAGCAGGCTAGCAGTTTGTTTTGCTGATGAGGATTCCAATGTCTGTCTCCAGCAGAATAACCCTCTGAATCCATAGTTAAAAAATTTAAAGTAAAAAGAGCTATAGCCAATCTATCTCTGGGGTAACCCAATCTCCCCCTTTTTGTTTTAAAAGCATGAGCTTGAGCATTTGATTAGCACATTCCACTATGCCTTGGTCTTGAGCATTATAAGGAATTCCAGTTTTATGAGTAATTTGAAACTTGAGACAAAACTGAGTAAAAGATGATGAAGTATAAGCAGGGCCATTATCTGTCTTAAGCATTTTAGGAATGCCCATAGCTGCAAAAGCTTGTAAGCAATGAGAAATAACATCTTTAACTTTTTCCCCAGAATAGAGAGAAGCAAAAATCAATCCTGAACATGTGTCAATAGACATGTGAATAAATTTTAGTTTACCAAAGCTGGGATCATGAGTAACATCCATCTGCCACAAATGATTGGGTAAAAGCCCTCTGGGATTGATGCCTACATGTGGAACCGGAGAATGAATAACACAAGATTGGTATCCCTTAACAATATTTCTAGCTTGTTCTTTAGTTATTTTAAATCTATGTTGTAAAGTCGTACTGTTAACATGAAATTGAGCATGAAATTGAGTGGCCTGTTCTACTGAAGAAAATATGAAAATAGTTTGAGTTGTAATATCATCTTTATGATTACCCTCATGTAGAGGACCAGGCAAATTAGTATGAGCTCTTATATGCCCAACAAACATGGGTTCTTTATGTTTCTATAAGAGCTTTTGTGTTTGAAGAAATAACCTAAAAGCTGGAGTATGAGGAGCTATAGGTCCAGTCATTGTAATTTAGGAATTACTTGTGCAATATAATTACTGTCTGTAAAAAGATTTATGGGTTGTTCCTTGAATTCTATAAGGGCTATGACAACAGCTTCCATTTCTACCAGTTGAGCAGACTTATGAGAAGTAATATGAGTGATAGTATTTTGGCAATGACCACTGCAGCAGTACCATTAGAGGATCCATTAGTAAAAACATTTAATGCTCTAGGAATAGGCTGTTTTTTAACTACCTGAGGAAATATAACAGGATAATTTAAACAAAAGGATAATAAGGGAGATTTAGGAATATGATTATCAAAATTTACAAAAGTAGAACATTTAACTACAGCCCAATCATTATCATTAGCGCATAAATATTCAACTTGTTGGGCTGAGTAAGGAGTGATAATAATAGTAGGATGAATTCCAAATACTCTAATTACAGATTTAAGTCCTTGAAGAATGAGTTGTGCTACCATAGAAGTATAGGGTTCAATTACATTTTTTGGAGAGACAGACAAATATATCCACATCAAAGGTCCCTCTTGCCAGGAAACACTGGTGGGCATATATTGAGAAGGAATTACTACAAACAGAAGTGGTTTTAAGAAATTAATTCTATCACAGTGGGCACACTCAATAGCCCTTTCTACTCTACTTAAAGCTTCTCTAGCTTCATTAGTTAAAAATCTTGGAGAAGATGGATCAGGATCCCCATTGAGTATGTCAAATAAAGGTTTTAACTCTCCTGTGGAGAGGCCTAAAGTTGGCTGAAGCCAATTAATATCCCCCAGTAGTTTTTGGAAATCATTTAAAGTGGTTAACCAATCTTTACTGAGCTGGATTTTTTGAGGTTTGATGAATGTGTCCAAAATTTGAAATCCTAGATACAAGATAGGGGATCTAGTTTGTACTTTTTCTTCTGCTATGATTAACCCATGTTGTCTTAGGCTGATAGCCATATCCCCAAATATCTCAAGGAGACTCTGATGATCAGAATGAGCTAATAGAATGTCATCCATATAATGGAGACAGATGAGTTTTGGATACTTTTTTCTTATGGGTTGTAAAACTTGGTCTACAAAAACCTGACATATAGTTGGGCTGTTTGCCATGCCTTGAGGCAAAACTTTCCAATGATATCTTTGATCTGGTCCTTCATCATTAATAGAAGGAACTGTAAAAGCAAATCTGGGAGCATCTTCAGGATATAGCAGAATAGAGAAGAAGCAATCCTTTATGTCAATAGCTACCAGGTGAAAATTTTTGGGAATGGCTATATGGTTAGGTAGTCCAGGATGAGTAGGACCCATAATTTGCATAGTTTTATTAATCTCTCTAAGGTCATGTAAAAGTCTCCATTCTCCTGATTTCTTTTTAATGATAAATATCGGTGAATTCCAGGGGGAAGTGGAAAGCTCTATATGTCCTGCTTCCAATTGTTCTTGTACTAATTGTTGGGCCACCTGTAATTTTTCTTTAGATAGGGGCCACTGAGGGACCAAAACTGGTTTATTAGAAAGCCATGGTATTTTCAAGATATTAATCTCAGTGGCCTCTAAGGAAAATATCCTAACCCTGCCTGAGCCTGATTTTTTCTGCCTTAATGTGTTCAAGTTTTCCTTGTAAATTTTTGCCTAATCCTTTGCCTGGAATATACCCTTGTTTTTTCATTAACATCCAACCTTCATTACTCAAGCCTATAGGCTCAGTAGTAAGAACAAACTCCCAATTGCTGTAATACATCCCTTCCCCATAAGGTAACTGGCAAACAGGACAAAACATAAGGCTGAAACATTCCCTGATGTCCTTCATCATCTTCCCATTTTAAAATCTTTGCACTCTGTTCTGGGCTATTAGAATATCCAAGACCATTTAGAGTACACGATGCCCTCTGTAAAGGCCACTGTTTTGGCCAATGTTGAGAATTGATAATGGAAGTATCAGCCCCTGTATCAAGTAGTCCTTCTAATTCAATTCCCTGTACTTTGAGTTTATACATAGGTCTCTTTGAACAATCTTGAGCCCAGCAACCATAGGTCCTGTACCGGTGGAGCCAAAGCCTCTTTTGTTTTGGTCTTGTGGTAAACATCTAAGTGATTCATGAAGACTAGGAAGGAGGAGTAATTGAGTGATTCTGTCACCAGGATTAACAGCAATAATACCATGAGGGGAACTAAGCATTATTTTAATTTCCCCCTGAAAATCAGAATCTATAACTCCAGGGAGTACTTGAAGCCCTGCTCTAGTAGTTGAACTCCACCCTAAGAGAAGCCCCACGGTGCCAGGTGGGTGGGGTCCTCAGATTCCAGTAGGAATCAATTGAACCCCCATCTCAGGTGTTAATACTATTCGGGTGATGGAACAGAGGTCCAATCCTGCACTTCCTTTTTTCCTCTGATAAGGGAGTCAACGGGTAGGAAGGATTGTGTCAAGGAATCATCTGAATTTGTGATCTGATATTGTTCCCCTCTAAAGACCCATACATTTGTGGGCCCCGAGGCCAAAGGCCCTGTGCCCCATTTTTTGAATTACTAGGAAGTGCATTCCCCTTAATATCTGTGTGTGATCTATACTTATTAGCCCAATGGTTTCCTTTTCTGCACTTTGGGCAAAAACCTGGGACATGAGGTGTAACAGATTTTACTATAGTCATCTCTTGTCTTTTATTAGGGAATTGCCTTTTGATATGTCCTGGCTGTCCACATAGGAAGCAGTCTTTAGGGCGAGCCCCTCCAGAGGTATTTAAAGGAGAAGCACCTCTCATAGCTGCAGCAATGATATTTCCTGTAATCACTGCCTCATTGATATCTTTACAAAGTTTTATATAGATAGAAAGGTCCCTTTTATTTTTCCAGGGCCTGATAGCCTCTTGACAAAATTTGTTAGCATTTTCAAAGGCTAGCTGGATAACCAAAGGCATAGCTGTCTCTACCTCTCCAAAAACTCTACTTGCCATCTGTAAGAGGCGATCCACAAATTCTGCGTATGGTTCATTGGGTCCCTGTATAACCTTGGACAGACTGCCTTGGAGATCACTGGTTCCCTGTAAAGTTTTCCAGGCCTTGGTTGCTGCTGTATATATCTGGGCATAGACTCCAGGATCATATTGATTTTGTATATCTATTGGCGCGTATTGGCCTTCTCCTGTTAGCATATCAACATTTCTACCCAGAAACCCCACTGCTGCGTTTCTGCGAGCAGTTTCAACAGATATTTCTTGCCACTGAGCTCTCCAAATCAGATATTGTCCTCCAGATAGCACTACTCTGAACAACTGTTTCCAATCATTAGGAGTTAAATTTAAATTACTCAAAGACTCAAGCATACTTAAGGTAAATGGCGTCTGAGGTCCATACGTCATAACTGCCTCTTTAAAGTTTTTAATGGTTTTAAAGTTTAATGGTTGATGGTATCTCTGTCTATTTTGATCCTCAAATACGGGCAAGTTCCATGAATTTTGAGGTTCTTTGTATTCAAGGGCATCTAAGCTCTTAGAAAGGTCCTGAATAGCCTTAGTCAGAGGATCCTCCAATGATGGTGTAGAAGGTTGAATAAGATTTGGCTTTCCCTTAACTTTTTCCTTTGTTTTTCCTAAATTATTTAAGTAATCACTTTCTAAGTCACTACCACATAATTCTTCCTCACTTTGTTCTCTTTGTTGAACAGTTTCCATTACTGTCGTGTCATTACCTTTTAATACATCTTTTTTAACCTTAAGTATTTGGGTCTTTGAAATTTCCGACCCCATTTTTTCTTACTATCACTCGCCCTTAAACCGCTCTGGCCAGAGACTTCTGTGAGGTTCCTACTTTCCCTCACCCTATTCGTGCAAGGTTCCTTAGTTTACCTGCTGTACCAATTCCTGGAGGTGGACTTGGAATTTTCCCTCGCCCTATTCCTATGAGGTTCCTCAGTTTCCCCACCATGCGGATTTCCCTTTTCCCCGTACAGGCCACCATTTATTGCCGCCCCCAGCAACAATCCAGCAGGAATTTATTGGAGGTGGACTGGGAATGAACTACTTTTATTATCTTTATCTGGGCTACTTCCTTGCTTACTTGCTTGTTTGTTAGTTTATAGAGGAAGAGAGGCTTTGCTTAGAGGAAGAGAGACTTTGCTTAGAGGAAGAGAGGCTTTGAGAGGAAGAAAGACTTTGAAAGGAAGAGAGGCTTTGCTTAATTTTAGAGGTGCTATGCTTTCAGAGAGGCTACACTTTCAGAGGTCTGCTTCTTAGAGGTGAGTCACTTCTTGGAGGTGTGGGGTGTGGCATGCGGCATGCATCCTGCATCCTGCAACCTAGAGGTGTGGCTTTAGTCCTCCATCCTGCGATCTGCAACCTGCGACCTGCGACCTAGAGGTGTGTGCTTAGTCCCGCGTTCTGCGATCTCCTCCCAGGTGAAGAGAATGTCTTATACACTAAGGCAGCCAATCAGCTTAGGATTAAGTAGCAGGGTTGGAGCATGTGCCATGGTACCAATAAAGAAAGAATGAGGAACATCTGTTGACCACTAGTGCAGAGGAGACATTAAGTAATTAGGCAAAAGGTCATAAGAGATTGCGCCATGTTAACACTAATTATGCGCCACCTCTTGGCTCAATGCCAGTCACCATCTTAGGGCTACTTAAACATGTCTCTGCAGCTAATGATCACCTCTGTGCATTGAACTTCCATGGTTGTGCTATGGTAAATAATCAGCCTGTGCCTCCAGTCCTTAAACCTGGTGGCTCCTGCTGAATGTGCTCCATGCCTGTTTCCTCCTCCCCTAGTTGTCTGCATCAGGAAGCTCACATCTGACACTGTGTTCACATCAAGCCTGAAGACAGACACAGAGCCTTCCCTGGGCACAAGGAAGGCCAGATGCATTGGATCCTCCATCCTTGGTCATGAGAGAAGCAACTTAGGGAGGTGATGGATGGAGGAAGGCCCACTGGGAATTCTGTTTCCTCCACGTAGGACTAAGTGTGAGTTAGTGTGGACAGAGGTGAGGATGAGTTTGAGACTGATGTTATGACCTGTGCTGGGGCCCAGATTCCTCACCCACAGTCCAGCTCTCCATTCGTACTTGTGACACTGGCTGTAGATGTCCCACCACTCAACACATCAATGGGTCCCTGTGCACTGTGACATAAGCACACCAGCATGGGTAGGAAGGAATGGTGGCAAGAAGAAAGGCAGTGAGAAATGCCATACACCATGTTGGAGGGCTTCCCGAGTGCGGGGCTCTGAGCTGGTGTTGAGCAGCTTGTTCCATTTCATTCCATCTGCATATCTTTTCCCAAGTCATAAGTACACACCTTACTTTCCAGAAAAGGAAGGACAGCATTTTTAAAAATGCATTCTTTTCAGTTATGTACAATACCAGGATACAGGATTTTGAGGTAACTACTGTCAGATTGTTAGAAAAGAGTAAGAGGGTTGGATTGCTCTGTCTGAACACAGACTATTGTGGCGCTAGGATCTTCCAGGAGGATTGTCCCCTTCAAAACCTAAGATGACTTTCCACTTCCACGTCACTCCAGGAAGACACCCCTGGCTCTCTGCTCTCTTTCCTTGGGGGGATGCTACTGGACAACAGATGAGAGCAGTAGGTGGCACCAGGTGCATCAAGCACAGGAAGGACAGCTCAGGATCACAGGAGGAGATCACAGAAAGAGCAGCACATGGCTGTGCAGCACAGATTTCCCTCTAGCTCCTCTCTGGGAATATGCTTGCAGCTGTCTAAATCTCATGCCATTTTATAATCTGTCCACTCCATCTCAAAGTCATCATAGAGTCTACTGTTGATTTTATTCCTACTCAGGACATTGACAAGAATTTAAAAATACAGCTCAGGTACTGCTATGGTTTAGACTCCTGGATATCAGCTTGAAACTTTATGATGTCTGGGAAACAATGCAAAGTTCAGTGTGTGAGACCCAGATCCTGACAATTAATGTTTAATCTGTCAGTCCACTTGTCATGTCTATAACACAGGGCAGGTAGTCATCATCTCTGAAATGAAGCATTGTCACCTGAGATAATTTCTATTTGATACAACTCTAGTGAAGAATGATTAAATAGACATGGGTGCTATCTCTCTGATTAATATTGATGAATGAACAAGTAAGCATGTAAAATTTATATATTATTACTTTATTAATAAGGTTGATCTTTGTATCATTCAACTATAATATCCTGATATTTGAAGTTACTATTTTCCTATTTCTGTAACAGGACATGTCATTCTGTCCTTCTACAAATAGAAGCCATGTTATTTGGAGAGGATGCCAATTCCCTTTCATTCCTAATTCTGCAGATCAGATACCTTGTTTTCTATGAAGGAACCATCAAAAGTAAAACAAAATCATGCTACACATTTACTAGATTCTTCCTTGGTTCACAAAAACTGGTCACAATATGTCTTCAGCGTGCCAGGTGACTTCCTGTCTGCACTTTCTCTTCTTTCAGGAATGTCCAACAAAACAAGACACAAGAAATAACCCTGAGAGAAAACTAAGAGCTACAGCTCTTCTTTGTGTTCGTATCATGAACATAGGAACATTAAATCGTTATTTACCAGCATCTACATTATTTGTTATTCAAATATATTTGTGGGGATATCCATGGGCATTAAAAAAAGGAGAAAGAAGTAGACAAGCAATCTTTTTGTCTGAGCTGATTCACACTTTGGAGTTGCATCATTTCAAGCTTCACTGGCTTTTTACAATTGTCTTCATCAATAAGCTATTTCCATTAAGATAAAAAATTTATTAGAAAAGAACAATACAATGACCAAATATGTATTATGTTCCAAATTTTCCTTACAGGACATGGATGTTTTTTGTACCTATTTTCAATAATCAGGCTGTTCCCTGAGAGATGGGCAGATTTACACCCATTCTTTATATAATAGATAACTAACTATTGCTTTCCTGACTCCCATCCTAGGGCCTGTCCCTTCTGCTGGAGTCAAATGGAAATACTACTACCTCTAAAGATGAAATTTCTTAGCCAATAACCATTCAAGAACTATTACTGAATAAACATAAGCAATATTTTGACTAATAGTAATAGGTTGTACTCAATTAGGACTCATTTTTAGTGAGACAACCAACATAGGTTATTAATAGTAAAATACAACATGTATCAATTACTGAAATTCAAGTTATCAACTAGTGCCCACATAGTATGTAGAATCTTTCATTTTCATGAGACACAGGATTTTGAAGATTGTCCTAATAATAAATTCACAAGTTAAATGATGTTTCTCCTTTAGGTAATGCAGTAGCATCAGTTCAAACATACTTCAGAGAGAGATTAAATGCACACACAGAAGTGTACTATACCTTTGAGGGATGATGGATGTTGTGTTATAAACAACCTGGATGAGATTCAGGTACTGGTTAGGTGGTTCTTAAAGAAAACTGCCTATGGAAACACAATCAGTGTGGACATTGTATATTGAGATAAAAAATTAAACCCACTGAATCCTGCCAGCAGTTTATTTTGAGTGACAGATATACAGGAGAATGGAATCATGCAGATTCCATGCCAAGCACAAATTTCATAAGTGGTAATACAAATTCATATAAAATATTAGTTCTAAAGCACATATTGCTAAGTATTTAAGATTTTAACATGGGTAGTATTTATTACTGATGATAATAATGGAAAATATTGAGGGCAATTTCAAAATGTCAGAAAATATTATAGACAGTGATTCTTAAAATCGGTGGAAGAAAGGATCAAACTAATTTCAAATGCAGGTATTTTACCTGAAGTGTCTTTAATCCAATGTCAGGGATCTTAATACTTTTAAATATTCACAGGCAAATAGTATGACAAATCAGACTGAGGACCACTAATATTTGGGATTTAAAAACACTTTAAGTATTTTTACAAAAGCACTTAAAATTTAATGATTTTTTCCATTCTACAGGTGAGGAAAGACCCAGGTATGCTTACATTATTTGATGAACTTTTCTCTCTTCCATTTTTTTCCCAAAGGTAAATCATAGTGTGAACTGAAAAAAATAAGAACACTGAATTGTATTCAAGTAGCTGAGTTAAGATAATTGGAATCCAGGTCCCAGCAAATATTGATATGAAAACCTATTAGAAGACAGGAATCAAACTTGGGTTTTAAGCTTTTCTGTGATGCTATCATCCTCAACCATATCTAAGAAAGATTACAGGAAAGTCAAAGAATTAATATTCCCAGGCTGTTGCAGTTGACAGAAGGGAGAAAAAAAAGTCAAAGAAGTGACTTGTTTGCTAGACATTTCACTGTATGGGATTAATACAAATGAACCTGCATAAGATAAAAATGTTGAAAGTGTTTCTAAGCATATGGGTGTGGTGTCATCAATGACAGATTGCAGTGCACACAAATGCCATGGTCGTGGTTGGTGATGAGTTTGTCTACATGATGGCTTTCTGATATGAAGTATCAGCTTTAGCTGAGTGTTCACATAATGCCATCCTAGCCCTTATATAGTGTTTTAAATATTCTAAGCTAAAGGAATTTATGTTATTGTTTGATTCCGTGGTGCCTGCTTATCTATTTTATTTTTCAAATACTCTTTACTTTTTCGAAAGGTATCCAAGCAAAATTGAATTAAAAAACCTAACTCACGTAGCAGAATTCCACTTCTTGGGATCCGGAGCTGCAGCCTGTCCTCTTTGGCCTGTTCCTATCCATGTACCTGGTCACAGTGCTTGGGAACCTGCTCATCATTCTGGCTGTCAGCTCTGACTCCCACCTCCACACCCCCCCCATGTATTTCTTCCTCTCCAACCTGTCCTTGGCTGACATCTGCTTCGTCTCCACCACAGTCCCAAAGGTGCTCGTGAACACCCAAACTCACAGCAGAGCCATCTCCTATGTGGGTTGCCTGACTCAGATGTCTCTTTTTATCATTTTTGGATGTATGGATGACATGCTTCTGACTGTGATGGCCTATGACTGCTCTGTGGACACCTGTTGCCCCCTACATTACTCAGTCATCATGAATCTTCACCCTTGTGGCTTCTTAGTTTTGATGTCTGTTGTTTAGCCTTGTGGAATCCCAGCTGCCAAATGTAATTGTCTTATACTTTTCCTACTTCAAAGGTGTGGAAATTACTAATTTCTTTTGTGAGGCTTCTCCAGTACTGAATTTTCTTGTTCTGATACCTTTACCAAAATACAGTCATGTATTCTGTTGGTGCCATTTCAGGATTCTTTCCTCTCTCAGGGATCTTTTACTCTTACTACAAAATTGTTTTTCCTCTCTTCTTAGAATCCCATCATCAAGTGGGAACTACAAAGCCTTCTCCACCTGTGGGTCTTACCTCTCAGTTTGCTTATTTTATGGAACAGTGGTTGGAGTATATCTTACTTCCACAGTTTCACAATCTCCCAGAAAGATCGCTATGTTCTCACTGATGTATGCTGTGGGACTCCCTATGCTGAATCCCTTTGTCTGCAGCCTGAGGAACAGGGACATTAATAGTGCTCTGTGAAGGTCAGGCATTGAGATGGGAAGACACCAATATGCAGTTTCAGTTGTTATGAGTTCCATGAACTATGGGTATGTGGTTATGTTGGGGGGTCCTGAGGATCTCGTTCAATGTTTCCATTTCCTCCCACATTGGTTCTACCTCTCTTAGAGATCTCATCCATGATGGCAGAGTATGCATTCCTGTAACCTGTTTCCCAATCACTGCAAAAGGACTATGAAAGTGAGGTCAGGGAGAAGGAGGAGAAGAGGACCCATAATATCATAAACAGATATTGAGGGACACTTAGATGTCAGTATTAGATATGTGTTCTTTGTATCTTGTGTCATTTCACCTGTATAATCTCTCACATAATTAAGCTCCTATGTTATTGTATAAACATCATCATCATCATCCAGGAAGGGAAGATGCACCACGTTTTTATGTAGCTCATACCAGGTAGTCTACTAGAAAACAGAAAGTCATATTTGTGTGTCTGATTAGAGACACAGGGCATCTCGACAGGAGCATCTAGGAATGTTGCCCACTAAACAACCTAACCAGCAATTTCACTTGCTTCTTGCTTCATAAAGAATCCATTTCTCATTGTGCCCCTCCTTTTGAGGGTCACTGGTAAACCAAAAGGGAGAGAAGTGGTTGGTACCTTCTGAGATAAATATAGGAATGTCAGGAATAGATTCCAGGCTAAGACCACAGAAAGAGAAGATACACAATGAGCAGCACTGATCATTGCTCTTTCCTCTATTCCAGAACTTCCTCACAGCTGTCCACATCCCCCTCCATTCTTATAGTCAGCCCTCTCAGTATCCAAAAAAAAAGACACTAAAGGCAGGATTTTACATCATTCCTATTCAAAATTGGACTTCAGAATTTATACCTGCTCACTGGATATACCTGTGGTTTAGAATCTTGGACCTTAGCTTAAAATTTCTTGATGGTTGAGAACAATGAAAAAGTTTAGTGCATCGAGTGCAGTCTGACAATTTTACTAGTTGTCCACACTATGCAGAAATACAAAATCTAACAGGTCTCTCAGAATTCCATCT
Source organism: Sciurus carolinensis (assembly GCF_902686445.1). Lineage (NCBI taxonomy): Eukaryota > Metazoa > Chordata > Mammalia > Rodentia > Sciuridae > Sciurus > Sciurus carolinensis. The sequence goes on from NC_062229.1 coordinate 12,192,809, forward strand.
CCTGGGCCTTTCAGAGGAACCAGACCTGCAATCTGTCCTCTCTGGACTGTCGCTGTCCATGTACCTGGTTATGGTGCTTGGGAACCTGCTCATCATACTGGTTGTCAGTTCTGACTCCTACCTCCACACCCCCATGTACCTCTTCCTCTCCAACCTGTCCTTGTATGATATCTATTTCACCTCCACCATGGTCCCAAAGATGATTGTGGACATATAAGCAGTGCCATCTTCTAGGTGGGCTGCCTTACACTGATGTCTCTTTCTCATTTTGGATGTATGGATGGTAGCCTTCTGACTGTGATGGCCTATGCTCAGTGGAGCCAACCTGCATTTCCAGGTTACCATGAATTCATGCCTCTGTGTCTTCTTAATTTTGAGGTCACTTATTTAACATCATGAATTAATTGCCTTACAATCTCCCTGATTTTAATGTGTGGAATTTGTAAGTTCTCCCACGATCCTTCTTAACTTCCAATCTCCCCAGTTCTGATATGTTCACTGATAACATGTTCTTGTGTTTTTATTGCTGCCATCTCTGGGTTATGTTCCCATGTCAGGAATCCTTTTCCCTTATTCTAAAATTGGTACCTCCATTCAGATGATCCCATAATCAGAAAGGAGGGAAAAACCTTCACAACCTGTGGGTCTCAACTCTCCATTATTCACTTATTTTATGGAACAGGCCTTGGAGTGTACTTGATTCAACTGTATTACGTTCTCCCAGAAAGGGTGAGGGGACCTCAATGATATACACAGTGGTCACCTCCATGCTGAATTCCCTCACCTACAGCCTAAGGAACAGGGACATTTAAAGTGCCTGTAGGAGGCTCCACAACAGAATGGTCTAGTCTCAGGACTGTTGTTATTCATTTGGAATGTAAACTAGAAAAGCCAGTGGAAATGAATTTGAAAACATGTAAATTCTGTCTACTTGGACCACTAATTTTATGGCTTTACTTCTTCATCTAATTTTATAGTAAAATGATGATTGTCATAGATATGAAATGTAAGGAATGGAAAGTTTTTTTTTTAAATGGGTGTAAAGTTTCACTTTAAGAAAAAATGAAAAATTCTGAAAGTGAATGTTTGCTAAGGTCTTATAATGATATGAATGTAATTAATGCCACTTAACTGTGCATTTAGCAATGATTAAAATGGTAAAGTTTTGTTATGTATATTTACCACAATATAATTTAAATGAAAGTGAGTGAATCATAATAAAAGAAATAAAACACGTAAAGGAGATGCCCAAAATATTTGTAGACATTCATTTTCTCTTCTTTTCCTTCCTTCACTAGTATTAAGAAATTCTTGGAGGTTTAGGAGAACATGGACCAATTTGACTAATTACGAGCCCTATGCGTGGAACCACTAAGATCATATAATAGTCAATAATCTTCCTGTGCCTGCAGTTCTTCAGTTTAATGGCTCCATTCCAGTTGGCTTCATACCTGGGTCTGATCCTTCTGTGGTTTTCTGCATGAGCAAGCTCCTATCCATCACTCTATTCATATCAATCCTGAGCACAGAGCCTCAGCCTTCAGTGGGTACCAGCAGAGGAAGGGCATTGGATTCTCAGCCCTTGTCATGACTCAGCATCGACTCAACATTACCCAGTAAGTGCTGGGGAAGAGGATGGATGGAGGAAGGACTCTCTGAAGTATTTTTTCTTCATCATGAAGACAAACATACAGTTTGGGGTAGATAGATGTGGAGATAAAAATATGCAGAATATCAGCTCCTTTAATTTTGAAGTTTATGTACATGAGGGTGTTGGAGGTGCCAAAAATCTCAAAGTTTTGATTTCTTTGTACTCTGGTTCTATTTCCCATGTACACCTCATCCATGGAAGTAAAGATTGCAAATAGAGTTTGGGTCCCAGTGAACTATTTCCTAAGCATTTCAAATGGTTTATGAAGGTGATGAGGGGGAGGAGATTGGCAATAACCAAGTGTCAGGCTGTTACTGACAGCCTCCTAAAAGGGAGGATCTAATCCATATGTTCTCATTTCACATACATAGTCTTCTGCAACTCATAAGCTCCACCAAAATTATTATTTTACCAAAGGGGAAGGACTGCATTTTTATGTAGTTCATAATTTTTGTTCAGATATCAAATAATGAAGCCATGATTGAATTGTGCTATATGGTCACAAACAACAAGCATTTTTCCAGAATACTCTTGAAGGTTGTCCTTTTCACAACCCACATAGCTAGCTCAATCCCTGTCACTCCAGGAAAATACCCCACTGTGCTCTTCTAATTAAGGTTCCAGGTGGATCACACAGGACAGCAGTGGGTGGCACCAGCTGCCTCCATTATAGACAGGATGACTGAGATCTCAGGAAGAGCAGACACATGATAATCCTGCACAGGATTACTCCTCTCACCCCTCCTGCATACTCTTGTGGCTTTCCACTTCCTCCTAGTCACTCTCAAAAGGAGACACACAGTCAAATGTTGATTTCATTCCTACTGAGAAAATTGGCCAAAGTTTTAAAATATACCTCAGATGTACCTGTGTTTAAAATTCGGTCTTCTGCTTAAAAGTTTCTGGTGGTTGGGAAACAATAAAGAACATTTAGTGCATCAGAACCAGAGTCTGAAAATTTAATTCTGAATCTAGTGGTCCTACTTGTTAAGTCTGTGATGCAGGGCTGGTTGTTAGCGTCTCTGAGATGCTAACATCTGAGATGCACTGCCATCCGATTTGATTTCTGAATGCACTGAGTGAGAAATAAACAGATATGGGTGCTCCATATATGATTATCATGTGATTTATATATTACATGGAGGGAAATGTAACTTAGATACTGATTTTGCTAATAATAAGATAACTCTTCATACTAGTCAACTAAATATCCTGTTATCCAAAGTTACTATTTTCTTATTTACATCACAGAACTATTTTATTTGTGTTATTCTGCAAGTACATGGTCATTTTTTGGAAAGGAATGCCAGATTCTCTTCCATTTCTTACTCCCTCAATCCTATAACTAGCTTAGCAAGAAGGAGGCATTGAAAATTAAAAAAAAAAAAAAACTCTGTTAAATACTCAGTAGAACCTTCCCTGCTTCACGAAAATTGACCATAACCATCATGTCTCCAGCACACTTGGTGCTTTTCCCGTCTGCACTTTCAGGAACGTCCAACCAAACAAGAAAGAAGAAATAATAGCTTTTATTCTTGTTGACATCACAGGTACATGGGCCCTAAATTTTCATTTAGCCACATTTATAATATTGAATGATTCAGACTGTGGCAGAAATCTTCATGGGAACCAAGAAAGAGGCACAAAGAGAAGGTGGCAGAGGAACCTCCAGGGTTGGGCTAAGACATTTTGGAATTTCACCTCACTCTAGGCTGCCCTGGCCTTTGATGGTTGTTTTAATCAAAGAACTCACTATTTCCATAAGGGTGGGATTCCTTATTTGATAACATGAACCAATGATCACATATGGCTAAGTTCCAGACTTTACCTGGGTGACATATGTGTTGAGGAGACGGGTGTCGTCCTTCTACCCTCTGTGAAGCATTGTGAGCAGAGATGTGGAGAGATTTGCAAATGTTCTATCCACAGCAATAGGTCAATGATATGGAACTAAAATGTGCATTTCCTGATTCTTATCCCAAAGTATTGTCTTCTCTACTGGAACCCAATGGAAATACCTCTCCTATACAAGAAGAAATAGCTTAGTAATCAGGCAGGGAATATTATTAGATAAACCACAGGAATATTTTGGACATTACATCTCAACCACAGTAGGTTGTGTTTGATTGGTACCAGTTTTTATTTAACCAAAAATGTACATGTTTAATAGAAAAGCTGGAATGCCCATCAAGTATTGGAATTCAAAAAACTGCCACCCACATGCTGTGTCAAATCCTCATTTATACAATATGAATTCAGGCACAAGGATTTTGGAAATCTGGTCATAACAATAAATTGACAAATTAATTGATGTCCCTTGGGTAATTCTGTGCATCAGTTAAGGCCTTTGAAATTCATGATTGTACTTTACATGCCAATAAAAACTACTAAATTTCAGAGACAATATGTGATGTGTTGTAGATGGCTTGCATTAGCATTGGATTATTTTTTTAAGGTAAGTCTTAAAGAAAAGTGCATATGGATATGGAAATCAAAACTGGAAATATTGTCATGAAAATATACCCATTGAATTTATAGTAGCAGTTTCTTTGGGGGAGTAGGTGTGAAGAAAATGGAATTATGTAGAGATAGTGAAAAGCACATTTCATAGGTAATAATTTAAATCCTTGTAAACTATTGGTTGTGAAGCACTTATTACTAAATGTTTATTTTTAATATGTGTAGTAGTTATTGTTGACAGTCACAGTAAATAATAGTAATAGGGCATTTTCAGAATGCCAGCAAATACTCTAAGACTGTGCTTCTCAACCCTGGTATAAGACAGGATGGCCAAGAACTTCACAAGCTGATACTATGTTTAAACTGAATTTATTCCAATACCAGGGTATCATGGTATTTCAAAATATTCACAAATATGTATAATAAATGAGACCAACAACTACTACTTCACACAATTTAGAAATATTTTAAAGCATTTAAAAAATAACACAAAACTAGGTAATTTTTTTCTCAAGTTTAGATTTGAACAAATGATCCAGATGTGTTTACATAATTTTCTGTTGCATTTTTCCTAATTAAATCACAGTGTGACATGACAAGGAATAAACCCAAGTTGCCTTCAAGTAGTTGATGTAGGAGAATTGTAATCAATGTATCAAGATATATTGATTGAAAATCTATTAGCTGGTATTAGAAGGGTGGTACCCAAACTTGGGTTCTGTTTTTGCCTTGTGCTAAAGACCTCAAACATATGTAATGTGTTTATAATCAGAAAAACAATGAAGCAGTGTTTCCAAGCCATTATAGAATATAGAAGTGTTTAAAAAGCAAGGAATAGATTGTTTTAGTAGATATTCAAGGAAAGATGTATAGAGTTGACAGAAATAAACACATATCAGATAAGAAAATTCAAAAGCCCAATTTGATATTTCATTACCCGTGAATTATCAACAGGGCAATGTGCCCTAAGGTTGATGATATTGGTCATGTGCATTTATCTTAAATATATTAATCAACATTAAAGTCCTAAATAAGTAATGATACTAGTTATATGTTAAATTAGTGTTGAAATACAAACCAAATTTGAGCAAAGTCTTCATTCACCTGGGAGGGATAACAAAACACACAAGAAGCAGAAAAACTCAGGGGAAATAAGTAGCACATGATGTTTTCTGATATACATTATCAACTTTAGTGTACCAAAATCAGTGAAAAAAGAAAGAAAAGGGTGGAGAGAAGGAATTCCATGAAAATGGAAGAGGTATCAGTGGGGAAAGAGGAAGAACATTAAGAAAGGAGGAATGGTGGACGGATCCCAACCAAGTTCTCTAAGTGCACATGTGAAGGGATCACAGAGGACCTCACTTTTATGTTCATGCACAAGACACTGGTTAAAAAAAAAAACCTACAAAAAATTAGAAGAAAGATCATTAGAGTCAAGAAAAGGAACAAGGAGAGGAAGGAGGGGAGGGAATGGCTGAATCAGAGCAAATGATATACCACGTTTTTATAATCATGTCAAAATCAACCCTAATACTTTGTATAACTAAAGCAAACTAATAAAAAATGCAGTCCTAACTTAGGCATGGTGTTTAAACATTCTAGGCTAATGTAATTTGTACCATTGTTTTCCCACTTGCATGTATTTATCAGTTTCCTTTTTCCAACACATTTCTCTTTTTCAAAAGGTGCCCAAGTGAAATTGAACTGAAAAATCTAACACTTGCCACAGAATTCAAACTCATGAGCCTCTCAGAGGACCCAGACCTGCAGCCCATCCTCCTTGGACTGTTTCTGTCCATGTACCTGGTCACAGTGCTTGGGAACCTGCTCATCATTCTGGCTGTCAGCTCTGACTCCCACCTCCACACCCCCATGTACTTTTTCCTCTCCAACCTGTCCTTGGCTGACATTGGTTTCATCTCCACCACTGTCCCAAAGATGCTGGTGAACATCCGAACTCACAGCAGAGCCATCTCCTATGTGGGCTGTCTGACACAGATGTCTTTTATTCTCATTTTTGGATGTATGGATGACATGCTCCTGACTGTGATGGCCTATGACCGGTATGTGGCCATCTGTCACCCACTGCAATACTCCATCATCATGAACCCTCGCCTCTGTGTCTTCTTAGTTTTGATGTCTCTATTGTTTAGCCTTTTGGAATCCCAGATCCACAATTTGATTGCCTTATACTTTACCTACTTCAAAGACATGGAAATCTCTAATTTCTTCTGTCAACCTTCTCAGGTCCTTAGTCTAGTCTGTTTTGATACCTTTACGAAAAATACAGTCATGTATATTGTTGGTGCCATTTATGGTTTTCTTCCAGTCTTAGGGATCTTTTCCTCTTATTATAAAATTGTTTCTTCCATTCTGAGAATCCCATCCTCAGGTGGGAAGTACAAAGCCTTCTCCACCTGTGGGTCTCACTTGTCAGTTGTTTGCTTATTTTATGGGACAGCCATTGGAGTGTACCTTGCTTCAGCTGTATCACATTCTCCTAGAAAGACCACTGTGTTCTCAGTGATGTACACTGTGGTCACCCCCATGCTGAACCCCTTCATCTACAGCCTGAGGAACAAGGACATCAAAACTTCCCTGAAAAAGCTATGGAGCAGATCAACCTAGTCTCATTATCTCTTCCATTCTTTTTATAGTTTGGGTTGGTAAAACCAACCATATAGACCTACCTTCTTGTTTATGTTACTCTAGGAGATTCATGGCTATCATTTCACTCCATGTTTCATATCTAGATATTGCCTCCTTTGGCTTGTGTTTAACTGAATTTCATGAGTATTCAGAATCATTTTTGTTGCCATACACATCAAGACTAAATCCATATACCCAGGCAGCCCTTGGAATTTTAACAACACTGGCCTCAGGTGAAATGTTATACTCTGTCTCTTTTGACTGGGGTTCAGGGTGTAGGGGTGGTACTAGGATTAAACTCAGGGACTTTTAACAAATTGCAGTTATAAAGACATACACTGGTAAGGAGAATGGTAAAAGAGAAAGAAGCCAAGTCTTGTTCAGGCCCAGAGATTACACTCTAGTCATAGCATTTCCTAGCTTTACATGATGCTGGGAATCTACATGTTCTCCATTCTAGTCTTCTGGATAACTAAGGATTGTGGTCATGCCCTAAACCTCAGGCAGTACCTAAGGACTGAACACAAGCATCTTTTATCTGTATTACAATAAACAAGATGTAAGAATGTTGGTAAATTTGTAGAGGGGTAAGGAGGGTACAGGGAGTATATAGGATTTTTAAAGGATCCATCAATCAGGATTCGGTCTGTGGCTTCTAGGCCTGAGGAAATTTAACATAATCCAATTGATTATTTTTTTCATCCACATGCTAATTTGTGAAAAAAATTACAAAAAAAGCATAATTGAAGCTTCTTTCTTCCACAGGTGATTCACTAATTGATGTTAGAGATGGATGGTGGGGATGATAAAAAAAAAAACAATAAATAAAGACATACGCTGAATTTTTAAATGATAACAAAAACTGGGGAAAGAATTTTGCACTGTCCAAACACAAAAATGTTACAGTTTTCCAACCTCTACAGTGAAAGAATTCTTGGAGTTCAAATAAAATATTGGAATTACATCCACCTTGAGATGATGATGATGATGATGTCTAGCACAGCAATATCTTTCCTTATAAATTCTTGCCATTTTCACAAGTGCTATAAGTAAATATCATTAAAAATGAAAACATTAAGCCTTCAGATAAGTACCAAGTTCTAGCACACACAGCTAATAAATTCAAGAACTGATCAAAAAATCAACTTTTCTGTTTGTGCAGCCCATTAGTTGAATCTACTAACATGAGAATGAAAGTTTAAATTATCAGTTAATAACAATGCACTGAAGACTATTGTAGTCAATACATTCTGCCACATCTTCTCAAGCACCCCATTGGTTAAGTGAGGTTTTTCCCCCATAGATTTACAGCTGAGGAAGTTGAACAGAATGTGTTTTCCACCAATTCAAAGTTACAGTATTTATATCAGGCTACCTTTAAACACCTGGAATGTTCACTTTCAAAACTGACATTTAAAGTGATAAGAGGAATATATATTGATATTTGCTTAGTCTTTGACAAAATTATCTGCTATCATTACATGGCCCTGGTGAATGAGCACTGTGGCACTTCACTTGCTGCTGAAGAATCTGAGGGTTAGAGAGGATCCCTGAGAAAAGCTGGGTGGTGGAGCAAGATGGTGGCTAAGGTCCTCTAGCCATGGACTCTCCATAGACACACCAATATGAACAGCTATTCACCTCCATAAGCACTAAGGGAGCCAGGTCATTGAATGTAGCACCCTTACTGGGCATAGTAATGATTGTAGCTCTGAGGTACCAATGGTCTCAAGTTTCCAGCTATATCTGGGAGTTGAGGATCTTCCAATCCCAGATATTTCTATTATGTGTGTGTGTGTGTGTGTGTGTGTGTGTGTGCGCGCCCGCGCGTGCGCATTTTCAATCCGGGTATCGGTTATCAAGTACTCAGAATTAAACTGAATTTCCTGAGGTATTTCTACAGTCTTTTTCCACCTTTAAATTCCTTTGTGTTTTCAGGTCCTGGACATTTTATTAAAATTTATTAAAATTTATAAAACCTTTAAATTCCTTTGTGTTTTCAGGTCCTGGACATTATTAAAATTTATTAAAATTTACTAAAATTTATTATTAAAAAGTGTTTCTGTTTTTTGGTTTTGATTTTTTTTCTTTTTTATTTTAAATATTGTTTTTGTTCTTATTAGTTGTACATGACAGTAGAATGCAGTTACACATTTTTATAGATCACACATAAATGGAGTGTATTCTCTCATTTTTCAGATTATACATATTGCAGGATCACATTGGTCAAGTAGTCATACATGTACCTGAGGTGATAATGTCTGTTTCACCCCACTATCCTTCCTTCCCCCATAGTCCTTTCCCTCCCTTCACTCCCCTTTACCTAATATAAAGTAACACTATTCTTCCCTAGCCCCCATCCCCCACTTATGTGAATTAGCTTCCACATATCAGAGAGACATTTGGTCTTTGGTTTTTTGGGTTTGGCTTAATTTACTTAGCATGATATTCTCTAACTCCATCCATTTATCAGCAAATGCCAGAATTTTGTTCTTCTTTAAAGCTGAGTAATAGTCTATTGTGCATGTGTATAAAGAAAATATGGTGTGCGTGTATGTGCGGGCGTGCGCATGTGTGTGTCTGTTGAAGGGCAATTAGGATGATTCCATAGTTTAGCTAGTGTGAGTTGAGCTGCTATAAACACTGATGTGACTGTGATGCTGTACTATAAACCTGTGTCCTATCCCTGGCTCCGGAAAACCACCGATCTCTTTGTCACTAAAGATTAGGTGGATTTGTTTAGACTTTTTAATAAATGGAATTAGGTAGTATACTTTGGTGTCTGATTACTTTTTTTTTTTTTAATTTTAAGTAGGTCCAAATCTTCATCATGTTGGCTTAGGATCATAATTCCTTAACAAGACTCCAAAAGCACAAGAAATCAAAGCAAGAACCAATAAATGGGATGGAATCAAACTAAAAAGCTTTTTCTCAGCAAAGGCTACAATCAATAATGTGAAAAGAGAGCCTACAGAGTGGGAGAAAATGTTTTCCACACACACTTCAGGTAGAACACTTATCTTCAATGTTTATAAAGAATTTACAAAACTTTACACCAAAAATACAAAGAACCCAAGCAATAAATGAGCCAAGAAACTGGACAGACACTTTACAGAAGGAGACATACAGGTGATTAATAAACATATAAAAAAGTGTTCAAAATCTCTAGTAATTAGAGAAATGCAAATTTAGAAAACTATGATTTCATCTTACTCCAATTAGAATGGCTATTATCAAGAGCACAAGCAATAATAATTGTTGGATGTGGGGGAAAAGGTACACTTTTACATTGCTGGTGGAGTTGAAAATTGGTGCAGCCACTCTGGAAAGCAATGTGGAGAATTCTCAGAAAACTTGGAATGGACCCACCTTTTGACCCAGTTATCCCACTCCTCAGTTTATACCCAAAGGACTTAAAATCAGCATACTACAGTAATGCAGCCACATCAATGTTTATAGCAGCTCAATTCACAATAGCCAGATTGTGGAATCAACCTAGATGCCCTTCAACAGATGAATGGATAAAGAAACTGTGGAATATATATACAATGGAATATTATTCAACTATAAAGAAGAATAACATTATGGCATTTGCAGATAAATGGATGGAATTGGGGAACATCATGCTAAGTGAATTAAGCCAATCCCCCCAAAACAGAGGCTGAATGTTTTTCCTGATAAGTGATGATATATAATTGGAGTGGGGGTGGGGGGTGAGAGAAGATTGGAGGAATTTTACATAGAGGGAAATGAGAGGGAGGAGAGGGGTATGAAAATTTGTGGAATGAGACATCTTTACCTTATGTACATATATGATTACATGAATGGTATGAATCTACATTATGCTCAACCATAGAAAGGAAAAGATGTATCCCATTTGTGTGCAATAAATCAAAATGCAGTATGTTTCTTTTTTCTTGATGCACAAGGTAGTTTTTAAGTAAAGAGTGATCTGTTGCAATGTTCCCTCAATAGACCTAAGTGACTGAAAGATCTCCATGCTATGGAAGTGAGATTAGTTTGTCCTTAACTGTTGTGAATTGCACTTTAACACATAGCTACTCAAGTTGCATATGAAGGGAAGGTGCTCTTGACCTGCATGTGGACAGGTGAAAGAATATGCAAAGGAGGCCAGATGGCAGGTATTGAGAGGTGATGAGGCAGAAGAATCGATTGACTGAGACATTTAGAATGATTTTGTCATAGGTAAAATTGTTATGCACATGAAGTCATTTCATAGAGGGTGGCAGGGATAGCACATGTGCATCACAGTCAAAGAAAAAGTTTACATGCCCAGCATGTGAAAACTGAAGGTGATCATATTTGTACAAGTAAAATGTGGCATGTGATTTGTTCTTATCCCAATTCCCCTGTAATTATGGACACCTGAAGAAAAATTAAAGCCAGAATTTCTTGCACTCTCTATTAGATATTTCCAGTTTATAAAAAGTATCTCTTTATTATTGTATACATTCATTTTTATAGAACTGACTAAAATCTACATTTTATTCTATAACTCTTAATCTTGGGGGAAATAATTACATTCTTCACAATAATAAATAATAAATAAGCTTCACATTTCTTTCTCTAGAGTTTATGGAGTGCACTATAGAATTTCAAGCAATCTAGGGAGGAATTGAAATCTGGATGCATCTCTACAAAATATATTCAATATTTTTAATTAGGTAGTTGTGTGATGGCTAATTTCATGTATAAAATTGATGGGCCATTGGTGCTCAGAAGTTTGGCCAAACATCATTCTGGGTATATGTGTGTCTGTAAGTGTTTTATTATTTTAGTTGCATTTATCATTTGAGTTGGTAGACTGAGTAAAGCAGATTGTCCTCCCTGCCCCCTTATTAGTCTGTTATCAGTTGCTATAACAAAATACCTGAAGCAGTGTGACATATAGAAAAGAGGTTTATTTAGCTCACAGTTTTGAAGGCTGAAAGTCTAACCAGCATGGCACTGGCTTTAGTGAGCACCTCAGGACAAATGGGATTAAAATTCTGGAAACACCTGTGAGGGAGAGAAGCCAAGGCAAGGCAGGAATCCAGAGAGTGAGGAGGGGACAGTCTTCTTTTATAGCAAAACTGGAATCTGATCCCACTTACAAAATCTCCCAGAGAATATCCTGAACAACAGCATATATTTAAAACAAGCTTTATTTCTTGAGCACATTTTGAAATATTACAATTGTTGACAAATCTCGACATATTTCCCCCCCATGCTACAATCACTCAGTGTTGACCCAAGAAACAGAAGCGAATTGAGGTATTATCATGGAGTGAATTGAATATGGACAAAGGCAAAAGTGGAACACTGTGTCACAGAGACAGTTACCAAAGGGAGCCACTAAAACACTGTGGGAAGGGGGTCATGAAATGTACCAAATTTTCAAGGCAGTGAAATTTCATGAACCTCGGGGGAGGCCTGTCATGACCCTCAGTGGAGGCCTGTCATGACAAAACCAGATGAGAGACATAGTGGACATTTCAAGGTTTCTCACTCAGCATCAAAAGATAGCTCAGGGATCAGATGGAAGCAGAAATGCAATAACTTATAAAGCAGCAAAATGGCAAGGTGTGTGGTGTTTAAGGAAAATGCATTTAAAATTATATTTGGTGGTGGGCTTGCCTGCTATTACAATAGACTCATTGCTAAATTACTACTTTGATTTTGCTCTCTTTAGGATCCAGCAGCTAAATATTCTCTGAAGTTTTTTTTTTTTGTGTGTGTGTGTGTGTGTGTTTGTTGTATTTAGTTGTACATGACAGTAGAAAGCATTTATACATTTTGATAAATCATACATAATTGGAATGTAATTCCTCCTTTTTCTGATTGTACATGTTGCAGGATCACATTGGTCATGCAGTCATACATGTACATGAGGTAATAAGAACTGTTTCATCCTACTATCCTTCCTACCCCTACCCCCTTCCCCTCCCTTTACTCCTCTCTACCTAATATAAACCTCATAGTTAGTTAGATCCATCTATGTCAGAACCTTTGGCGATGAGGTCCAGTTCTCAGTACTCTTAATTTCCCTAGTTGTTTCCAACAGAAGTCAAACTTGAGGACCAGTGATATGGACCCTAGATATAACATGCCTAGACTGACACCTTAGGTGCAGTTTTTTAACAGGAAATGGACATGGACTGTGAAAGTGAATGCATCATTTACATATATAAAGAGAGTTTAGCATCTCACCTGGAGTCAGAGATCAGTGCTCAGAAACAACAGACATTGTGCAGATATTGGATTCAGTTGTGATGTTTCTGAAGAAAGAGGATTTCAGAATAGTGACCAAATCCAGTGACAGACATATGAAACATTGAGTGCAATAAAAGCCATTAAGCTAGAAAAATAATGGGAGAAAGAGGGAAAGATCTGGAGGTTCGAGTGATTGGTATTGAGCCCACACACCAAAAGATTAGACTGTCCTGCTCTGCAGCCTCCACAGGGCACTTTTAATGTCCCTGTTCCTCAGGCTGTAGATGAAGGGGTTCAGCATGGGGGTGACCACAGTATACATCACTGAGGCCACCACATCCTTCCTGGGGGAAGAGGAAAAAGCTGAACCAAGGTACACAGCAATGGCTGTCCCATAAAATAAGCAAACAACTGACAGGTGAGACCCACAGGTGGAGAAGGCTTTGTACTTCCCTCCTGAGGATGGGATCCTCAGAATGGAGGAAATAATTTTATAGTAAGAGAAAAGAATCGCAAGGATAGGGAAAAGACCAAAGATGGCACCAATAAAATACATGACTATGTTACTATTAAAGGTTTTAGAACAGGTAAGATTAAGGAGTTGAGATGGTTCACAGAAAAAATTAGAAATTTCCATGTGCTTGAAATGAGTAGATTGTAGGACAATTAAATTGTGTAGCTGGGAGTCCAAAAAGCTAACTACAAAGGATACCCAAACTAAGAAGACACAGAGGTGAGGGTTCATGATGGTTGAGTAATGCAGGGGGTGACAGATGGCCACAAACCTGTCATAGGCCATGATAGTCAGAAGCATGTTATCCATATTTCCAAAAATGGAAAAAACAGACATCTGTGTCAGGCAGCCCACATAGGAGATGACTCTGCTGTGAGTGTGGATGTCCACAATCATCTTGGGGACAGTGGTGGAGGTAAAGCAGATGTCAGCAAAGGACAGGTTGGAGAGGAAGAAGTACATGGGGGTGTGGAGGTGGGAGTCAGAGCTGACAGCCAGGATGATGAGCAGGTTCCCCAGGATGGTTACCAGGTACATGAACAGGAACAGCCCAAAGAGGATGGGCTGCAGTTGTGGATCCTCTGAAAGCCCCTTGAGATGGAAATCTGAGGCACGTGTCTGGTTCTGTGATTCTCTATCACTCGAACACCTTTTGAAAAGGAAAGAGGGTTGGAATAAAACAAGAAAGCACCCAACACTCTGCGTATGTATTATATTCAAGTATCAAGGCCTGTACACCATCAGCAATGTTCCTCAGTTGTGACAAACCACATCTTATTAGCATCACTGCATTGTTGGTTTCTGGGTTATTTGCTTCCTTCTATCAAAGACTACTTTAGAGACACTTGTCTGAAAAACATTATAAAGTCAAAAACTTTACATATAAGTCTGTAATTACACTAATATGTGGTAATAATTAATTTTAATAAATATTCAAGAAAAATGAGTAACAAGAAATATTCCCTACTTGTTAAGGGAAAAAATAGTCATTTTCAATAAGGAAAATTAAGAAGCCCTCAAAAATGCCTCATACTATTCTAATACAATTGTACAAATTCCCTTCCATAGAGTATTTATAAAAACTCTCTTAGAACTTAAACTGCATTATCTGAACTCTAAATTAAAGTTGGTGGTTCATCATCAGAAAACATTGCTATGTGCCAGCTATCTTTCAGGGAATTTATCATTGTTTTTGTTATCTTCATGGATAGAAGTGGTCAATCAAACATTTTTTAAACTTTTTTATTTTTTTGTTCTAATTAGTGGTACATGCCAGTAGAATTCATTTATACAATTTGATAGATCATATATAAATCGAGTGTAATCTCTCATTTTTCTGGTTATACATATTGCAGGATCACAATAATTGATAAAGTAGATATATTTAATCTCATTTAATATTTTCAATATGCACATTGGGCAAACCATCACCTGCTATTCCATTATTGTGTATAATTTTTATGTATCACTCAAAAGATAAAAGGGACTATATGTGTGTGCATACATATGATATACTATATGTGTGCATAAAAATGTAAAAGAGAGAAGCCTATCATGCCAGCAGCCTCAGTGACTGAAGCAGGAGGATCACAGGTTTAAAGCCAGTCTCAAAAACTTAGTGAAATCCTGTCTTGAAAGAAAAATAAAAAGTGCTGGGGATGTGGCTCAGTGGTTAAGTGACCCTAGGTTCAAAGTCTAGTGAAGAAGAAGATGAAGGAGAAGGAGAAGGAGAAGGAGAAGGAGAAGAAGAAGAAGAAGAAGAAGAAGAAGAAGAAGAAGAAGAAGAAGAAGAAGAAGAAGAAGAAGGCAGCAGAGGGGGTGGAGCTATAAAGAAGATTTGGATAAGGAGGCATGTATTCACAGACGTTTACAGAGACAGAGAGTGAGAAGAAGATATGACAACAGGTTACACATATTTACACTATCCTTGACCCTGATTAGCTTTGATGTTTTATAAATAGTATTTCACTAAATGCATATATTCTTATACTTCCTTAACCACAAACTTGGCATTTGTGCATATTGCAACTATCAATGACTTAAAAATAATAACTGTGAAGAAATATTCTGAATTTTTAATTTTATGCAGAATTACTTGTATCAACCCCACACAAGCTCAGAAAATCATCTGGTTTAAAGGATGGGTCTTAGCTATTTATTTCTTATTCTTTATTCCATAGTGGCCTACTAAGATTGCCCTCATTGTTTTTCTGATTATGAACTTTCTTATAGGTGCTTCAAACTTTTAGATCCAGGGAAATCTCCAAAATCTGCGTTTTCATATGAAGCTTCCTAGGCCTAAATAATTGGTTTTCACATAAATCCCTCCTGGTACATAGATTGATTTTCTACTTCACTACCTGAAGGCAACTCAGATTCAAATTATTTTGTGAACTCACACTAAGGATTAACTGAGAGAAAACTGCAGAATAGAAAAATAGACAATATGAACACAATGGGACTTTCCTCCTCTGAAAATGGGGATCATAGATCTTCCCCTGAAGGCTGTTGTAAGAAAGTTCTTTTAAAATTCTTTTAAATTGCCTAGGCCTGGTTATGAGTCTAATTTATCCATATATACACCAATGGATATTTTAAAATATCTGGAAACCCTGATCTTGAACCAAACCAATTGAATCAGAGTATCTGCATGTGATGTTCTTGGGAATTTCTTATAGCAGAGTTGAAAAACACTGACCTGGAATATTTCCTGGCATTTAGAAAACACTTCATTAATATTATTTATTATTGGTATAAAATATGAACTTCTTATATTAAATATGAAAATTTAGCCCAATTTGCTTCAGAACTAGCATTTTCTAAAATTTCAATTATTCCCAGAGAAATTCAAGTTCTTGGTGACTTTACATGATTCCATTCCATCCAAAGAAAGAAACTATCCTGAATTCATGGGGTTGATTTTTTGGTCAATACTTCATGTCAATATTAATTTGTATATTTATAAACAATTTTCTTTAAAAAAAAACTTACCTAATAAGTACTTAAAGTTTGTCTAAGTAGTCTACAACACAACACCTATTTTCCTTTGAAATGTACTAGTTCACACTGACATGCAGTCTCTCTGTGAAGTACATACATTGACTTCAAATGCAGGGGCTGATGCACAGAAAGACCTGAGGGAGGAACATCATTTAATTTGCCATTATATTGTGACAATCTTTTGACAATACTTCTGACTCTCTCCATATCACACAAGTGAGAACTTCCTGATAATATGTGGGTTGAAGGTGGCTGCTTGGCTTCCAACAACTGATGCAACTTCAGTTTTGCAATTTATCATCTACTTTTTTTGTGTCAATAAAAATCCTGTCCTTATCAAGTGCATCCTCTTATTCTTAAGATATACCATCAAAATATCCCTGCTGCCTATCTAGTAATAATCCTTCTAATATAACCCAACAAGGCATTTCATCTTGTAGAGTTCATGATATCTTCTCTAGTAGAGGAGAAGGTGCCCTGGGAAGGGACTCAGAATTGAACTTCTCATTCACGCATCACTGCCCTGCTGCCACGTGCAGAGTGGGTGTAAATCTCCACCTCTCTGTGGTTACAGTGTTTAATGGAGATGGGGAGAATAGCACCTCCCTACAACAGGGATGACACAGACGGAAGCCTGGAACATAATAAATATTTGGTCATTTGGGGTTTTCTTTAAGCAATAAAAAATCCCATCATTATGTAAATATTGACTATTGGTGAACACATTTATCAAAGGGCACTGGAGTTAAGAATGATGTGAAGTTGAAATATCTCAGCCCAAACAATAAGGGAAACCTGTGCTTTCTTTCTCCCTCCTTTCCCTCCTTTATACTCAAAACATATCTACTATGATCTTTTAAAAAATGGAAAATCAGAGATGATACTGAATTTAAATTGAAGACCCATGTGGCCATGACATGGGCTCAAACAAAGTGCTGCTGTGTCTTGTCTCTTTTTTGATCAGACATTCCTGAAACAGAAGAAGGTGCAGACAGCAAAGTATCAAATGTGTTGATGCCACACTCACTCAATTTCTGTGAACTAAAGAAGGGTCGAGTCAATGTTTAATGATTTTTTTTTTGATGCCTCCTCTGTGTCAGGTAAAGCATAGGCTCTGCAGAATCAAAATGAAAGAGAGTTACTCATTCTTTTCAAATGCATGGCATATAAATTTATAGAGACAAAAAAATGTCCCATCCCCAAATAGAAAAGCAGTAACTTCAAGTCATAGGATACTTAGGTTGAATGGCATGAAGCTTAACCTTCTCATTATTAGTAATGTCTAAACTTCATTCTGCCCTTCTTAACATGCTAAACCCACAGATAGCACTTTCTGTTTAATCCCTACTTGGGATAGCTGTCTCAACTAGAAATCAATTCATATGACAATGATTACTCTCAGAGGTACTAACAACTAGCCCTATATCACAGAAGTACTAAGTAAAGTCAAGGATATTCATAATTAATCTTCAAACTCTGCACAGCTATGTTGATCATGTTCCAGTGAACAGAAAGTTGCAGAGGTTCAATGGTCTTACCCCAGGTGCATCTGAGGAGCATTTGAAACTCTTTCTAGTCTCCTGAGTAGGAGCAGAGTCAGGACCTAACTTCATGTCTCCTTTTGAGGTCCAGTGAGCCAAATACAAGCATGGAGGAGGTGTCAGGCTGCCACAGGAACACCCTGGAGTGGAGGGTCGAGGGACCTCTGTGCTGAATCATCAAGCACCTCCTCTGTCTGTGATCTGTTGCTATCCTTCCTACACTGGGTGCAGCTTGTGCCACCCACTGCTCTGCTTTGTCATCTACCAGAAAGGACCTAAGAGAAGAGCACAGTGTGCAAGTTTCTCTTCTTGGAGTGACAGGGAACGAATGACTGGTTGAGTGGCCAGGAGGACAACCTGCGGAATTCACCTGGTATGATGCCCTCAATTAAAACATGGCCTCATTCTCTACTGCCTAAATACAGTAAAGGTTTTCTCTTTGGGTTTCTGTAAAACAATAATCATGTTGTCCCTCATAAATACAGGAGGATAATGTACATGGGGTGAAACAAGCTGCACAGAACACACAGCTGTGTGTCCGACATGGAGGAAATCCACAGTAGTGACTCAGGATGTTATGGTTACTGCCATCCTCCTGTTCATGCTTATCATTATATTAAAAATCTTTTTGGGGTGTTTAGGAATCAGTTTGTGGAACCCATTTTGAGAGAGGAATCTATGGGAGGTAGAGCAAGTGTGAGTGGAAAGCAAAGTTTGAGTAGGATTTTTGGAACCCCAACCACACCCAGGAACATAAAATTCACAGTCCTGGTCAGGGCAATGGCATATAGATACACTCCCACGTGGCTACCCCAATGTCATGTTTGTCCTTATGCTGAGGAAACAGTCCTTCCTGCATTCATCTTCTCCCTCTGTACTTACTGGGTTACACTGCTTCTCTGCTGGGACATGACTGAGAAGGACAGATGAGAAGACCCTCCCATGTCTTGCATCCAAAGAAAGCTCAAGCTTGGTCCTCAAGACTGATATGAATGCACTTTCAGATAAGAGTATCCTCATGCAGACAACCATGGAGAAGGACACACAGGCATGGAGCCCACTGTAATGAGTCATCAACTGAAGGACTGAAGTTACAAGCTGACTTTTGCCTGCTAAATGACCTTGGAGACTCAATGCACAGAACTCATAATTACTCACATTGGTCCACATTATCCCAATCTCTAAGGATTTCCCAACACTGATGGTGGAAGATGATGAACAGAAAATGAATGTCCCCAAGTTTATTGAAGTTCCTCTACACTGTAGGACACTTGTGTGAACTTTCCTCTTTTTTCATGTTTTAAATCCCTTTTTATTTGAAATAATGCTTCAGAGGAAAAAGTTTTACTTAGCCATAGAGAAGAATAAAATCATGGCATTTGCTGGTAATGAGATGGAACATCTTGCTAAGTGAAATAAGCCAGAAAGTTAAGGGACAAATATTTTTTCTCATGTTCAGAAGCTAGACAAAAATGAGGGGGGGAAAGGGAGGGGGGAGTTTCATGAAAACAGTAGTGAGATGAGTGCAGTAGAGGAATGAGACAGAGGGGAAAAAGGAGGGAAGGGAAAAGGGAGGAAATGCTGAGTGAAATTGACCACCTTATGCTATGCACATATATGACTATACCACAGTGAATTTACCTTTATGTGCATTTTTAAAGCACCAATTAAAAAACAGGAAGTAAACAGAAGGAAGACCACTAGATCAGGGAAAGAGGAGGGAATGGGAAAAGGAAGTACTGGGGACTGAAAAGAAGCAAATTATATTGCATGCATCTACAATTGCATCAAGTAAGACCAAAATATCACATATAACTATATAACTACTAAAAGCAGTTTTTTAAAAAGCACATTTCAGCCATGAGCATACATTTCAGTGACATATTTACTTTCATGTTATTTTGAAATCATCACTATCATTTATCTCTAAAGTTTTTTCTTATTCCCCTACTGAAAATGTGTGTCTATTTTTAAAACTCTTCAATCCCCTGTCCCACAACTCTGGAGACCACCATGCTCTTATGAAACATGTTGAGAAATCAAACTACAAAAATTACATGACCATGGAGGCAGGATTTGCTGGTCAAGATCTTCATATTTGCTGCATATTTCAACTGATATCTCAAATGAGTGTCACAGGGACTCTCTTATAGTTCAGTGGGTCTCTGTTTGCCAGGCTGCAGATGAAGGGATTCAGCATAGGGGTGATCACTGTGCACACTAGTGAGGTCACCATAGTACTTCTGGGAAAACAGGTTATAGCTTAACCAAGGTCACTACAAGGTCACTAAAATAAAAAACTGAGATGTGTGACCCATTATACATCCAACCCAATAATGGGATTATTAGAATGAAGGCAAAATGATCCCTGAAATGGAAGCCAAAAAATAAAAAACGTGGTGTAAACAAAAAATATGACTGTGTTATTGCAGAAGATGTTGGGCCAGTTGAGATAGAAGACTTCAGAAGAAATTAGAAATTTTCACGTCCTTGAAACAGATGCGCTGTAAGTCAATAAAATTGCACATCTGAGAGTACTAAATGATAGCCAAAAAATTAAGAATCCACATATGTGAGAGCTGTTGATTACTGGATAATTCAGGGGGGTGAGAGGAGAGCACAAATCAGTCTTGGTCCATCACAATCAGAGCATATAAACCACACCTCTAAAAATGATATTTCAAAAAATCTGCATCTGTATCAGGCAGCCCAGGTAGAAAATGACTGTACTGTGAATTTTCAGGATCAAAATTATCATCTGGGAACATGATAGAGATGAAATGGATGTCAGTCAAGGACAGGTTGAAGAGGAAGAAATGCATGGGACGTGAAGGTAGGAGTCTAAGGTGATGTTCAGGTTGACGAGCAGGTTCCAAGTATTGTGACCAGTCACAAGGACAAGAACAAGGAGTGTAGGTCAGGATTGTCTGAGAAACACATGAGAAGGGATTCTGATGCATATATTAAATATTATGGTTTTTATTTCTTGGATACCTTTTTAAAAAATAGAAAAAAAGAAATAAGTTGGCAGTTAGCTCTCTGTGTGTATTTTAAACTTATGTATTCACAAGAATTCATGTACCTTCTGCAATAATTCTCAGTCACAACAAAGCCAACCTTATTAAAACTCTTCCATTATTGGTTTCTCTGTCATTCTCTTCCTTCTACACATACCTATTCTATACTCAACTGAGCAATGGTAGAAGAACACAAATATTAGAGATAGCAAGTCTGTCATTACAGTAAAATACAGGACACCTTTTAATTATATTTATTAGTGCATATTAATCATACAAAATTTTGTGTTCACTCTGATATTTACATACATGTGTATTATATATATATTACATATACATATATATACATACATATTTATAATGTATATAAAGTATAATGTGTATAGGTTTCTCCATTGAAGAAAGAAATCACTCTTATAAAAGGAAATTAAGGGCATCTAGGTTGGTTCCACATCTAGCTATTGTGAACTGAGGTGCTATAAACATTGATGTGGCTGTGTTACTGTAGTATGCTGATTTTAAGTCCTTTGGTTATAAACTGAGGCATATTATTCAGCCATAAAGAAGAATAATATTATGGCATTTGCAAATAAGTGGATGGAAATGGAGAATATCATGTTAAGTGAAATAAGCCAATCCCAAAAAACCAAAGGCCAAATGTTTTGCCTAATAAGTGGATGATATATAATGGGGGTAGGAGGGTGGGGAGGGAGAGAAGAATAGGGGAACTTTAGATTATGTACAAGGAAATGAGAGAGAGGGGGGTATAAAAATGGTGGAATGAGACGGACATCATTGCCCTATGTACATGTATGATTACACGAATGGTGTGAATCTACATCGTGTACAACCATAGAAATGAAATGATGTATCCCATTTGTGTACAATGAATCAAAATGCAATCTGTAAAACATTAAGAGATAAATTTACAAAGAAGGAAATTAAGAAGCAAATATAGGTGTTGGGGTGGTAGCACAGTAGTAGAGTGCTTGCCTCATGTGTAAGGTACTATGTTTGATTGTCAGGATCATATATAAAAATAAATAAATAAAAATAAAGGTCCATCAACAACTAAAAATATGTATATTTTTTAAAAAAGAAGCAAATATAACATTTTATTATGAGATAATGGTACACATTCTCTTGACTTAGAATACTTATCAAACCCTCTACAAGAGGCAAATGTGTTATCTGAACACTAAAGTTGACAATTTGTTATTAAAAAATGTGATGTTCCAATTACCATGCAGAGGTTTCAACAATATTATTCAACAATATTATTCAACAATATCCTTCTTGGTGGATATATATGCTCACTCAATTTTTACTTGCTTTTTTAAAACTTTTAATTTGTTCTAATTAGTTGTACAAAGCAGTAGAATGCATTTACAAATTTTGATAGATCACACATAAATGGACTGTAATTTCTCATTTTTCTGATTATACATATTGCAGGATCATATTGGTTATGCAGTCACACAGGTACATGAGGTAATAATGTCTTTCTCACTCTACGGTCCTTTAAAAATCATTTACTCTAAAAAAAAAAGAACTAAAGAAAAGACAAAGAAAAAAATCATTTACTCTATAATTGCTGAACTTTACTCTGATGGACTTCAAATTATGGTAAATATGATTTAGTTGAATTCAAATACCCATATGACATCATTGGGCACAAATGTGGAATTAATGCATACTGCACTTGTCATTGAAAATTAATGAAATATTAAGCACTTGAAATTTTTTATTTTATACTAGTTTGTTTGTACCAACATCATGCAATGTAAGTAAAGTATGGGGCATAGAAATACCTCTTTACTTCATTTTTAAATTCTGCATTCTATATTGTTCTGCTAATAATGCTTCATGGCTTCCTGTGTGTCATGGACCCTCTTATATACCATTCAAAACTTTAGATACAGGGAAAATCCCAAAACCAAGGTTTTATTCTCAAACTTCTTATGCCTAAGTAATTTCTTTTCACATGGTTTACAATTTTCTTATTAGCAGTTTTACTTGAAGGCAACTGGTTATTCTGTTACCTCACATAAATATTTAATTGGGAAAAAATTATAAAAAACTGACAGGAAATAATGTAAACATAGCCGAACAGTTTCCTCATCTGTAAAATGAAGCAATAATTATCTACAAAATAGATTTGTCAGTAGAAAGGTTTTTATTTTGAGTCTGTTATGTAGATTAGTCATTTTTGGTCTCATTAATTAATATATTTACCTATGGGTATTTTGCAATATCCAGATACCATGGTCTCAGATAAAAAACAAACAATTTAATCAGAATATCTTCATGTGAATTTCTTGATAATCTTTTCTTCCACCAGAGCTGGGAATTATTGCTTTGAAATGCTCTTGTCTTTTAGAACACGGTTCCTTAACATTAACTCTTTGTACCATCAATAATACACAATATCTGTGCTAAAGTGTGGAATTTTGTATCTTCTTTGAACCAAATATTTTGTATTTATTTGAATTGTCATCTGTGAAATCTGAATTGTTGTTATCTCTACATGATTCCATTCTCTATACGCCTATGAAGAGTTCCTTTAAAAACTTCCCTATAGGGTACCTAATGCTCATCTAGGTTATATCCAACACCACATGACCAGCTGACCCTGGTTTATATCACCACGTGGTTCTATGATTCCCTGTGGAGTACAAGCATCAACTTCAAATCCTCTAACTGATACTCAGCATTAACAGGAGCAGGACATTGTTTAGTTTGTTAGTTTATTATTAGGAAAACTCTTTCAAAAATTTTGTGCCTCTCTTAATATCACACAAGTGAGAATTTCTAAACAATATGAGTTTGGGGAGTAGATGTTCAACTTCAAGAATTGTTGAATATTCAGTTTTACTAATAGTCATCTACGCTTGTTATCCTGATATCATTCATCACCTATATTGTCTTAATAGGTACCAGCAAAAATGTCCCTGATGTCCATCAAGTAATAATTTTTCTAACATTACTAATCAAGTGATTCTGTATTAGAAATATTATTTCCATTGGAGTACAGGAAAATGGACAGTACTGTGGGATGTGACTCAGGAAATCAACATTTTCTTCTAGATTCACAGACCTGCTACAACATGCAGAAGGTGTGTCAGTCTTCTTTCTCCGTACTCACACTGTTTAATGGATATTGAAAACAGCAAGTATCTCCACAACTTGTGTGGCACATAAGCAAATGTTGGTTTAAAAAAAAAGAATTCAACCATTGAGGAAATAGTAAGTTTATTAATGAATCCAGTCAGTTGTTAATGGGCACTGGAGCATTGGAATGGGATAGACTTAGAATATGTTTTACCCCAGACCTAAGAGTCACCTGGCCCTTTCTATTTGTACCTTTTATTCTTTTTTTTCTATCATGGAAAATCTCTCCTGTGATCTTTGGGTAATTAAGTGTTGTGGATGCTCTTGTATGGGATCATATAGCCCAGGTGTCCTTGACATAG
>NC_062229.1:12217429-12290428 GCF_902686445.1 Sciurus carolinensis
GTGGGTCTCACCTCTCAGTTGTTTCCTTATTTTATGGAACAAGTGTTGGAGTGTACCTTGGGTCAGCTGTTTCACAGTCTCCCAGAAAGAGTGTGGCTTCCTCAGTGATGTACACAATTGTCACCCCCAAGCTGAATCCCTTCATCTACAGCCTGAGGAACAGGGACATTAAAAATTCCCTAAGGATGTTGCACAGTGGAAAAATCTATGTCAGGACCTGAGGCATTCAGTTGAATGCAGGTGGGAGAAGCCATAGTAGTAAACACTTGCCCCTCTGAATGCTGCCTCATGGGCACAGTACTTTTGCAGTTTGTTGGCTTTGGTTGTGGGGTTGGAGTTATAGGGTGTGCTTTAACTGTGTGCAGAGTTTCATTTTGGGGAGACGAAAAAAATTTGCATGTCGATCATGTTGATTGATGGTTGCCCAACAAAGGGAGCGTAATTGAAGTTATTGATATAGCATGTACAAATGACTCAAATGCTAATTTTAACCACCATAAATAATGGAAATAAAAAGCAATTGGTCTTTAAAAACAAGGGAGAATAAATGAATGAATAGTACACATAAGCTTCCTTCTGAATAGAGGAAGGGACCACAATCCTTGTAGACACTCATGTTCACCTCTTCTTCCCTCATTTCTATTAGGATGCTCTTAAAGATCTGGATATCACGGAATACTTTGACTAACCATGAACTCTGTGAATTCTTCCTTTAGATCATAGCAAATAATCAACCTGTGCCTCTGTCCCTTCAGATTGGTGCTTATAGGGCAGTGACTCCATAGGTGCCTACCCTCTCATGGTTGCCTGTATAAGATAAACTCCTGTGATTTGGCATGGGTTTCACTTTTGTGAACAGAGCCTGAGGCTTCCTTGGGTCCCCAACAGGGTGGCAAGTTGGTTCTGAATTTCCTTGCCCATGACCCAGCAGAGATGTGGAATAAGGCAGTGATTCTGAGGAAAAGAACCCATGGAGGAGGGACTATCAGACACATCATTCCCTAATCACAAAGACAAATTGGACACTTTGGGTAGCTGTAAGGGAGGATATCAACATATGACATTTCAGCTAAGAGGACGGTTAAGTTTGGGTTCTTGGTTGTGCTTGGGGGTCCCAAAAGGCTCATTCACAGTTTTGTTTTCCTTTGATTCTCAACCTACTTGCCATAGACATTTCATCCATTATCCTAGAATGGGAGTCCCTTTAGAATGCTCCCTCACCAGTCCTAGAGTTGATGAAGGTGACCAGAAAGACAGCAGCATCGTGACATTGGGAACCATTTCTCAGGGCTTCCCAACTGCCAGCCAATGAGCTATGTGTTGCTGGTGGTGTGTTTTTTTTTTCTGCACAGTCTTCCCTTACATCACGCACTGCCACATTTTTATTATTTTACTGAAATGGAAGGAGTGACATATTTTTATGTAACTTTTACTAGGATCTTAGGTAGAAAATGTGTTGTCACATTTGAATTGAGCTCTCTCATTACAGGCACAGAGTATTTTTTCAGGAGAGTCATAGCATGGTGTGCTCTTGATGATGCAACCAGATGTAGTGACTTCCCTGTCACTCCAGGAAAATCCCTTTGTTCACACTGCTTTGGGAGTTTTGGTAGATCACAGGGGAGCAGCTGAAGGCATTAGATGCATGCATCTCTTATAGGCAGGACATCCAGGGACCACAGGGAAAGATCACAAAGCATGCACTGGATGGTTCAGCACAAACTTCTCTCTTGCCCCTTATCAGATGTGTCTTGAAGCAGAGCACAACCTCCTACATTCTTATATCTGCCTGTTCAATCTCATGGTGCGATGTCTTGCCAGGTCTTTGATTTCATTCCAACTCAGGAAACTAGAAGATATTTTAAGATTATACCTGAGATGTTCCTCTGAGTAAGACCACCAGACACCTGTTTACAACTTCCTGATGCTTGGGAAGCAATGCAAATGTTTAGTGAATCAGACCCAGAGACTGCTAAATTTTTTTTTCTAATTTTAATTAATTGTACACAAATGGGGTCCAACTATTGTTTCTCTGGTTGTACACGAAATAGAGTTGCACCATTTGCATAATCATACATGTACACATGTTAATAATTTTTATCTCATTCTGTTATTTTTTTCCTTCCCCCCACCTCTCATTTTCCTCTATGTAATCCATCGTTCCTCTATTCTTGCCTCCCTCTCACCCCCTGTATGTATCATCATCCCCTTACCAGAGAAATCATTCAGTCTTTGGTTTTTCAGGTTTGGCTTATCTCACGTAGCATGATATTCTTCAACTCCATCCATTTACCTGAAAATGCCATAATTTAATTCTTCTTTATGACTGAATAATATTCCATTGTGTATATATACCACAGTTTCTGTATCCATTCATCTATTAAACAGATACATGAAAAAAATGTTCAACATCTGTAGTAATGAGAGAAATGCAAATCAAAACTACCCTAAGATTTCATCTCGCCCCAATTAGAATGTCTCTTTAATCAATAATACTAGCAGCAGTAGGGGTTTGCTAGTATGTGGGGGAAAAGGTACACCCATACCTTGCTGGTCAGGTTGCAAATTGGTGCAGCCACTCTGGAAAGCAGTATGGAGATTCCTTAGAAAACTTGGATTGGAACAGCATTTGACCCAACTATCCCACTCCTTGGCCTATACCCAAAGGACTTAAAATCAGCATACTACAGAGATGCAGCCACATCAATGCTCATAGCAGCTCAATTCACAATAGCTAGATTGTGGAACCAACCTAGACAATGTGGTTTTTAATGTTCTTGGTTTCACCTATTGTTTCTGTACAATAAGGCAGGTTGTCAGTATCTGTGAAACTCAGCATTGTGATCTGAATTGATTTCTCTTTGATACAATAATATTGAGTAAGCATTAAATAAATAATGTATTCTCCATTTATGATTTCTATGTGGTGAATGTATAAAAATATGAGTTAGTATTATCAATAGTTATGATAATATTAATCTTCGTATCTTCTAATTTAATATTCTGGAATATGAAGTTAGTGTTTTCCTAATTCTGCAATGTAACACTTTATTTTTGTACATAAGGAGTATCTGCTATGTATCTGGAAAGAAATGACTAACTCCCTTTTCCTTCTGATGCCCCAGAGACTATGGCTTATTTGGCACAAAAAAAAGACATCAAAAATAAAATAACCCTTCCTTTATTCACAAGTCTTGGCCACAATCAGTGTGGCTTCAGACACTGTGGCTTCAACACACTGTGGCTTCAACACACTGTGGCTTCAACATACTTGGGACTTTCCTCTCTGCACTTACATTCCTCTTAGGAAGGTCCTGTAGGAATAGAGACACAATAAAATAGCTTTTCTTGCATCTATGTCAAGGACACCTGGGCTATATGATCCCATTTAAGTGCATCCACAACACTTAATTAGCCAAAGATCATAGCAGAGATTTTCCATGATAGAAAAAAAAGAATAAAAGTTACAAATAGAAGGGACCAGGTGGATCTTAGGTCTTGGGGTACAACCTATTCTAAGCCTATCCCATTCCAATGCTCCAGTGCCCATTAACAACTGGATTCATTAATAAACTTACTAGTTCCTCAATGGTTGAATTCTTTTTTTTTAAACCAACATTTGCTTATGTGCCGCACAAGTTGTGGAGATATGTGCTGTTTTCAATATCCATTAAACAGTGTAAGCACAGAGAAAGAAGACTGACACACCTTCTGCATGTTGTAGCAGGTCTGTGAATCGAGAAGAAAATGTTGATTTCCTGAGTCACATCCCACAGTACTGTCCATTTTCCTGTCGTCCAATGGAAATATTATTTCTAATACAGAATCACTCGATTAGTAATGTTAGAAAAATTATTACTTGATGGACATCAGGGACATTTTTGCTAGTACATATTAAGACAATATAGGTGATGAACAATATCAGGATAAAAAACGTAGATGGCTATTAATAAAACTGAATACTCAACAATTCTTGAAGTTGAACATCTACCCCCCAAACTCATATTGTTTAGAAATTCTCACTTGTGTGATATTAAGAAAGGCACAAAATTTTTGAAAGAGTTTTCCTAATAATAAACTAACAAACTAAATGATGTCCTGTTCCTGTTAATGCTAGTATCAGTTAGAGGATTTGAAGTTGATGCTTGTACTCCACAGGGAATCGTAGAACCACGTGGTGATATAAGCCAGCACATTCCAGGGTCAGCTGGTCGACCGTGTGGTGTTGGATATAACCTAGATGAGCATTAGGTACCCTATAGGGAAGTTTTCAAAGGAACTCTTCATAGGCATATAAATCATTACTTACATGGAATCATGGGCAGGAAAATCTACTAACCAATTAATAGTTCTCTTTGGGGAATGAATGTCAAGAGAATGGAATCATGTAAAGATACCAACAATTCATATGTCACAGATGACAATTCAAATAAATACAAAATATTTGGTCCAAAGAAGATACAAAATTCCACACTTCAGCACAGATATTGTGTATTATTGATGGTACAAAGAGATAATATTAAGGAACTGTGTTCTATTTGAAAAGAGCAATTCAAAGCAATAATTCCCAGGTCTGGTGGAAGAAAAGATTATCAAGAAATTCACATGAAGGTATTCTGATTAAATTGTTTGTTTTTTATCTGAGACCGTGGTATCTGGATATTGCAAAATATCCATATGTAAATATATTAATTATGAGACCAAAAATGACTAATCTACATAACAGACTCAAAATAAAAACCTTTCTACTGACAAATCTATTTTGTAGAAAACTATTGCTTCATTTTACAGATGAGGAAACTGTTCGGCTATGTTTACATTATTTCCTGTCAGTTTTTTGTAATTTTTTCCCAATTAAATATTTATGTGAGGTAACAGAATAACCAGTTGCCTTCAAGTAAAACTGCTAATAAGAAAATTGTAAACCATGTGAAAAGAAATTACTTAGGCATAAGAAGTTTGAGAATAAAACCTTGGTTTGGGATTTTCCCTGTATCTAAAGTTTTGGATGGTAATATAAGAGGGTCCATGATACACAGGAAGCCATGAAGCATTATTAGCAGAACAATATAGGATGCAGAATTTAAAAATGAAGTACAGAAGTATTTCTATGCCACATACTTTACTTACATTGCATGATGTTGGTACAAAAAAACCAGTATAAAATTAAAAATTTCAAGTGCTTAATATTTCATTATTTTTCAATGACAAGTGCAGTATGCATTAATTCCACATTTGTGCCCAATCATGTCATATGGGTATTTGAATTTAACTAAAGCATATTTACCATTATTTGAAGTCCATCAGAGTAAAGGTCAGCAATTATAGAGTAAATGATTTTTAAAGAACCGTAGAGTGAGAAAGACATTATTACCTCATGTACATGTGTGACTGCATGACCAATATGATCCTGCAATATGTATAATCAGAAAAATGAGAAATTACAGTCCATTTATGTGTGATCTATTGAAATGTGTAAATGCATTCTACTGCTTTGTACAACTAATTAGAACAAATTAAAAGTTTTAAAAAAACAAGTAAAAATTGAGTGAGCATATATATCTACCAAGAAGGAAGTTAGATTGATTCCCAAGTATTTTATTTTTTTCGATGCTATTGTGAATGGGGTAGTTTTCCTAATTTCTCTTTCTGAAGATTCATCACTTATGTATAAAAATGCATTGGATTTATGAGCATTGATCTTGTAACCTGCTACTTTACTGAATTCACTTATGAGTTCTAAAAGTTTTCTGGTGGAATTTCCAGGTTCCTCTAAATATATAATCATGTCATCAGCGAACAGGGATAGTTTGAGTTCTTCTTTTCCTATTCGTATCCCTTTAATTTCTTTGGTTTGTCTGATTGCTCTGGCTAGAGTCTCAAGGACAATGTCGAATAGAAGCGGTGAAAGAGGGCATCCCTGCCTTGTTCCAGTTTTTAGGGGGAACGCTTTCAGTTTTTCACCATTTAGAATGATATTAGCCATGGGCTTAGCGTAGATGGCCTTTATAATGTTTAGGAATGTTCCCATTACCCCAATTTTTTCTAGTGTTTTGAGCATGAAGGGATGCTGTATTTTATCAAATGCTTTTTCTGCATCTATTGAAATAATCATGTGATTCTTAACTTTAAGTCTGTTGATATGGTGAATGACATTTATTGATTTCCGAATGTTGAACCAACCTTGCATCCCTGGGATAAAACCCACTTGATCGTGGTGCACTATCTTTTTAATATATATTTGTATGCAATTTGCTAAAAGAGGTGAAAGACCTCTACAATGAGAACTACAGAACACTAAAGAAAGAAATTCAAGAAAACCTTAGAAGATGGAAAGATCTCCCATGTTCCTGGATAGGCAGAATTAATATCGTCAAAATGGCTATACTACCTAAAGTGCTATACAGATTCAATGCAATTCCAATTAAAATCCCAATGATGTACCTTGCAGAAATAGAGCAAGCAATTATGAAATTCATCTGGAAGAATAAAAAACCTAGAAGAGCTAAAGCAATCCTCAGTAGCAAGAGCGAAGAAGGGGGTATTGCAATACCAGATCTTCAACTCTACTACAAAGCAATAGTAACAAAAACGGCATGGTATTGGTACCAAAATAGACAGGTAGATCAATGGTACAGAATAGAGGACATGGACACAAACCCAAATAAATACAATTTTCTCATACTAGACAAAGGTTCCAACAATATGCAATGGAGAAAAGATAGCCTCTTCAACAAATGGTGCTGGGAAAACTGGAAAACTATATGCAATAGAATGAAACTAAACCCCTATCTCTCACCCTACACAAAACTCAACTCAAAATGGATCAAGGACCTCGGAATCAGACCAGAGACCCTGCATCTTATAGAAGAAAAAGTAGGTCCAAATCTTCAACTTGTTGGCTCAGGATCAGATTTCCTTAACAGGACTCCCATAGCACAAGAAATAAAAGCAAGAATAAACAACTGGGATAGATTCAAACTAAAAAGCTTTCTCTCAGCAAAGGAAACTATCAGAAATGTGAAGAGAGAGCCTACAGAGTGGGAGAATATCTTTGCCAACCATACCTCAGATAGAGCGCTAATTTCCAGAATCTATAAAGAACTCAAAAAACTCTACATGAAGAATACAAATAATCCAATCAACAAATGGGCTAAGGAAATGAACAGACACTTCACAGAAGAAGATGTACAAGTAATCACCAGATATATGAAAAAATGTTCAACATCCCTAGTAATAAGGGAAATGCAAATCAAAACTACCCTAAGATTTCATCTCACCCCAATTAGAATGTCGATTATCAAGAATACAAGCACCAATAGGTGTTGGCGAGGATGTGGTGAAAAAGGAACACTCATACATTGCTGGTGGGGTTGCAAATTAGTGCAACCACTCTGGAAAGCAGTGTGGAGATTCCTCAGAAAGTTTGGAATGGAAACACCATTTGACCCAGCTATCCCACTCCTTGGCCTATACCCAAAGGACTTAAAATCAGCATACTACAGAGATACAGCCACATCAATGTTCATTGCTGCTCAATTCACCATAGCCAGATTGTGGAACCAACCTAGATGCCCTTCAGTTGATGAATGGATAAAGAAACTGTGGCATATTTATACAATGGAATATTACTCCACAATGAAGAATGATAAAATTATGGCATTTGTAGGCAAATGGTCGAAATTGGAGAATATCATGCTAAGTGAGATAAGCCAATCTCAAAAAACTGAAGGACGAATGATCTCGCTGATAAGCGGATGAGGACATATAATGGGGGGTGGGACGGGCTAGCATTAGGTTTAGGGTTAGGTTTAGAGTTAGGCTAAGGAGAGCAGTAAGAATGAAGGAAAGAAGGACTGTGTAGAGGGAAAAGAGGGGTGGGAGGGGTGGGAGGGGTGGGAGGGGTGGGGGGGAGGGGAAAAATATAATAAACATCATTACCCTATGTAAACGTAAAAAAAAAAAAATGCAAAAAAAAAAAAAAAAAAGAAGGAAGTTAGAACGCCTAATATTGTTAAAATCTCTGCATGATAATTGGAACATCACATTTTTTAATAACAAATTGTCAACTTTAGTGTTCAGATAACACATTTGCCTCTTGTAGAGGGTTTGATAAGTATTCTAAGTCAAGAGAATGTGTACCATTATCTCAGAATAAAATGTAATTTTTGCTTCTTTTTTAAAAAATATAGATATTTTTAGTTGTTGATGGACCTTTATTTTTATTTATTTATTTTTATATGTGATCCTGACAATCAAACATAATACCTTACACATGAGGCAAGCACTCTACTACTGTGCTACCACCCCAACCCCTATATTTGCTTCTTAATTTCCTTCTTTTTAAATTTATCTTTTAATGTTTTACAGACTGCATTTTGATTCATTGTACACAAATGGGATACATCATTTCATTTCTATGATTGTACACAATGTATATTCATACCATTCTTGTAATCATACATGTACATAGGGTACTGATGTCCGTCTCATTCCACCATTTTTATACCCACCTCTCTCTCATTTCCTGTACATAATCTAAAGTTCCCCATTCTTCTCTCCCTCCCCACCCCACTACCCCCATTATATATCATCCTCCACTTATCAGGCAAAACGTTCGGCCTTTGGTATTTGGGATTGGCTTATTTCACTTAACATGATATTTTCCATTTCCATCCACTTATTTGCAAATGCCATAATATTATTCTTCTTTATGGCTGAATAATATGCCTCAGTTTATACCCAAAGGACTTAAAATCAGCATACTACAGTAACACAGCCATATCAATGTTTATAGCACCTCAGTTCACAATAGCTAGATGTGGAACCAACCTAGATGCCCTTAATTTCCTTTTATAAGAGTGATTTTTTTCTTCAATGGAGAAACCTATACACATTATACTTTATACACATTATATATATATGTATATATATGTATATGTAATATATATAATACACATGTATATAAATAACAGAGTGAACACAAAATTTCGTATGATTAATATGCACTAATAAATATAATTAAAAAGTATCCTGTATTTTACTGTAATGACAGACTTGCTATCTGTAATATTTGTGTTCTTCTACCATTGCTCAGTTGAGTATAGAATATGTACGTGTAGAAGGAGGAGAATGACAGAGAAACCAATAATGGAAGAGTTTTAATAAGGTTGGCTTTGTTGTGACTGAGAATTATTGCAGAAGGTACATGAATTCTTGTGAATACATAAGTTTAAAATACACACAGAGAGCTAACTGCCAACTTATTTCTTTTTTCTATTTTTTAAAAAGGTATCCAAGAAATAAAAACCATAATATTTAATATATGCATCAGAATCCCTTCTCATGTGTTTCTCAGACAATCCTGACCCACACTCCTTGTTCTTGTCCTTGTGACTGGTCACAATACTTGGAGCCTGCTCATCAACCTGAACATCACCTTAGGCTCCCACCTTCGTGTCCCATGCATTTCTTCCTATCCAACCTGTCCTTGACTGACATCCATTTCATCTCTATCATGTTCCCAGATGATAATTTTGATCCTGAAAATCCACAGTACAGTCATTTTCTACCTGGGCTGCCTGATACAGATGCAGATTTTTTGAAATATCATTTTTAGAGGTGTGGTTTATATGCTCTGATTGTGATGGACCAAGACTGATTTGTGCTCTCCTCTCACCCCCCTGAATTATCCAGTAATCATGAGCTCTCACATCTGTGGATTCTTAATTTTTTGGCTATCCTTTAGTAATCTCAGATGTGCAATTTTATTGACTTACAGTGCATCTGTTTCAAGGACGTGAAAATTTCTAATTTCTTCTGAAGTCTTTTATCTCAACTGGCCCAACATCTTCTGCAATAACACAATCATATTTTTTGTTTACACCACGTTTGTTATTTTTTTTTTGGCTTCCTTTTCAGGGATCATTTTGCCTTGATTCTAATAATCCCATTATTGGGTTGGATGTATAATGGGTCACACATCTCAGTTTTTTATTTTAGTGACCTTGTAGTGACCTTGGTTAAGCTATAACCTGTTTTCCCAGAAGTACTATGGTGACCTCACTGGTGTGCACAGTGATCACCCCTATGCTGAATCCCTTCATCTGCAGCCTGGCAAACAGAGACCCACTGAACTATAAGAGAGTCCCTGTGACACTCATTTGAGATATCAGTTGAAATATGCAGCAAATATGAAGATCTTGACCAGCAAATCCTGCCTCCATGGTCATGTTATTTTTGTAGTTTGATTTCTCAACATGTTGCATAAGAGCATGGTGGTCTCCAGAGTTGTGGGACAGGGGATTGAAGAGTTTTAAAAATAGACACACATTTTCAGTAGGGGAATAAGAAAAACTTTAGAGATAAATGATAGTGATGATTTCATAATAACATGAAAGTAAATATGTCACTGAAATGTATGCTCATGACAGAAATGTGCTTTTAAAAAAATGCTTTTAGTAGTTATATAGTTATATGTGATATTTTGGTCTGACTTGATG
Source organism: Sciurus carolinensis (assembly GCF_902686445.1). Classification (NCBI taxonomy): domain Eukaryota; kingdom Metazoa; phylum Chordata; class Mammalia; order Rodentia; family Sciuridae; genus Sciurus; species Sciurus carolinensis. Next base: position 12,227,932 of record NC_062229.1, read on the forward strand.
CAATTGTAGATGCATGCAATATAATTTGCTTCTTTTCAGTCCCCAATACTTCCTTTTCCCATTCCCTCTTCTTTCTCTGCTCTAGTGGTCTTCCTTCTGTTTACTTCCTGTTTTTTAATTGGCGCTGTATAAATGCACATAAAGGTAAATTCACTGTGGTATAGTCATATATGTGCATAGCATAAGGTAGTCAATTTCACTCAGCATTTCCTCCCTTTTCCCTTCCCTCCTTTTTCCCCTCTGTCTCCTTCCTCTACTGCACTCATCTCGCTACTGTTTTCATGAAACTCCCCCCTCCCTTCCCCCCCTCATTTTTGTCTAGCTTCTGAACATGAGAAAAAATATTTGTCCCTTAACTTTCTGGCTTATTTCACTTAGTAAGATGTTCCATCTCATTACCAGCAAATGCCATGATTTTATTCTTCTCTATGTCTAAGTAAAACTTTTTCCTCTGAAGCATTATTTCAAATAAAAAGGGATTTAAAACATGACAAAAGAGGAATGTTCACACAAGTGTCCTACAGTGTAGAGGAACTTCAATAAACTTGGGGACATTCATTTTCTGTTCATCATCTTCCACCATCAGTGTTGGGAAATCCTTAGAGATTGGGATAATGTGGACCAATGTGAGTAATTATGAGTTCTGTGCATTGAGTCTCCAAGGTCATTTAGCAGGCAAAAGTCAGCTTGTAGCTTCAGTTCATCAGTTGATGACTCATTACAGTGGGCTCCACGCCTGTGTGTCCTTCTCCATGGTTGTCTGCATGAGGACACTCTAATGTGAAAGTGCATTCATATCAGTCTTGAGGACCAAGCTTGAGCTTTCTTTGGGTGCAAGACATGGGAGGGTCTTCTCATCTGTCCTTCTCAGTCATGTCCCAGCAGAGAAGCAGTGTAACCCAGTAAGTACAGAGGGAGAAGATGAATGCAGGAAGGACTGTTTCCTCAGCATAAGGACAAACATGACATTGGGGTAGCCACGTGGGAGTGTATCTATATGCCATTGCCCTGACCAGGACTGTGAATTTTATGTTCCTGGGTGTGGTTGGGGTTCCAAAAATCCTACTCAAACTTTGCTTTCCACTCACACTTGCTCTACCTCCCATAGATTCCTCTCTCAAAATGGGTTCCACAAACTGATTCCTAAGCACCCCAAAAAGATTTTTAATGTAATGATAAGCATGAACAGGAGGATGGCAGTAACCATAACATCCTGAGTCACTACTGTGGATTTCCTCCGTGTCGGACACACAGCTGTTTGTTCTGTGCAGCTTTGTTTCACCCCATGTACATTATCCTCCTGTATTTATAAGGGACAACATGATTATTGTGTTACAGAAACCCAAAGAGAAAACCTTTACTGTATTTAGGCAGTAGAGAATGAAGCCATGTTTTAATTAAGGGCATCATACCAAGTGAATTCCGCAGATTGTTCCTCTGGCCACTCAACCAATCATTCGTTCCCTGTCACTCCAAGAAGAGAAACTTGCACACTGTGCTCTTCTCTTAGGTCCTTTCTGGTAGATGACAAAGCAGAGCAGTGGGTGGCACAAGCTGCACCCAGTGTAGGAAGGATAGCAACAGATCACAGACAGAGGAAGTGCTTGATGATTTAGCACAGAGATCCCTCGACCCTCCACTCCAGGGTGTTCCTGTGGCAGCCTGACACCTCCTCCATGCTTGTATTTGGCTCACTGGACCTCGAAAGGAGACATGAAGTTAGGTCCTGACTCTGCTCCTACTCAGGAGACTAGAAAGAGTTTCAAATGCTCCTCAGATGCACCTGGGGTAAGACCATTGAACCTCTGCAACTTTCTGTTCACTGGAACATGATCAACATAGCTGTGCAGAGTTTGAAGATTGAATTATGAATCTCCTTGACTTTACTTAGTACTTCTGTGATATAGGGCTAGTTGTTAGTACCTCTGAGAGTAATCATTGTCATATGAATTGATTTCTAGTTGAGACAGCTATCCCAAGTAGGGATTAAACAGAAAGTGCTGTCTGTGGGTTTAGCATGTTAAGAAGGGCAGAATGAAGGTTAGACATTACTAATAATGAGAAGGTTAAGCTTCATGCCATTCAACCTAAGTATCCTGTGACTTGAAGTTACTGCTTTTCTATTTGTGGATGGGACATTTTTTCTCTCTATAAATTTATATGCCATGCATTTGAAAAGAATGAGTAACTCTCTTTCATTTTGATTCTGCAGAGCCTATACTTTACCTGACAGAGAGGAGGCATCAAAAAAAAATCATTAAACATTGACTCGACCCTTCTTTGGTTCACAGAAATTGAATGAGTGTGGCATCAACACATTTGATACTTTGCTGTCTGCACCTTCTTCTGTTTCAGTAATGTCTGATCAAAAAAGAGACAAGACACAGCAGCACTTTGTTTGAGCCCATGTCATGGCCACATGGGTCTTCAATTTAAATAGAGTATCATCTCTGATTTTCCATTTTTTAAAAGATCATAGTAGATATGTTTTGAGTATAAAGGAAGGAAAGGAGGGAGAAAGAAAGCACAGGTTTCCCTTATTGTTTGGGCTGAGATATTTCAACTTCACATCATTCTTAACTCCAGTGCCCTTTGATAAATGTGTTCACCAATAGTCAATATTTACATAATGATGGGATTTTTTATTGCTTAAAGAAAACCCCAAATGACCAAATATTTATTATGTTCCAGGCTTCCGTCTGTGTCATCCCTGTTGTAGGGAGGTGCTATTCTCCCCATCTCCATTAAACACTGTAACCACAGAGAGGTGGAGATTTACACCCACTCTGCGTATGGCAGCAGGGCAGAGATGCCTGAATGAGAAGTTCAATTCTGAGTCCCTTCCCAGGGCACCTTCTCCTCTACTAGAGAAGATATCTTGAACTCTACAAGATGAAATGTCTCATTGGGTTATATTGGAAGGATTATTACTAGATAGGCAGCAGGGATATTTTGATGGTATATCTTAAGAATAAGAGGATGCACTTGATAAGGACAGGATTTTTATTGGCACAAAAAAAGTAGATGATAAATTGCAAAACTGAAGTTGCATCAGTTGTTGGAAGCCAAGCAGCCATATTCAACCCACATGTTATCTGGAAATTCTCACTTGTGTGATATGGAGAGAGTCAGAAGTATTGTCAAAAGATTGTCACAATATAATGGCAAATTAAATGATGTTCCTCCCTCAGGTCTTACTGTGCATCAGTCCCAGCATTTGAAGTCAATGTATGTACTTCACAGAGAGACCACATGTCCGTGTGAACTAGTACATTTCAGAGGAAAATAGGTGTTGTGTTGTAGACTACTTAGACAAACTTTAAGTACTTATTAGGTAAGTTTTTTTTAAAGAAAATTGTTTATAAATATACAAATTAATATTGACATGAAGTATTGACCAAAAAATCAATCCCATGAATTCAGGATAGTTTCTTTCTTTGGATGGAATGGAATCATGTAAAGTCACCAAGAACTTGAATATCTCTGGGAATAATTGAAATTTTAGAAAATGCTAGTTCTGAAGCAAATTGGGCTAAATTTTCATATTTAATGTAAGAAGTGCATATTTTATACCAATAATAAGTAATATTAATGAAGTGTTTTCTAAATGCCAGGAAATATTCCAGGTCAGTGTTTTTCAACTCTGCTATAAGAAATTCCCAAGAACATCACATGCAGATACTCTGATTCAATTGGTTTGGTTCAAGATCAGGGTTTCCAGATATTTTAAAATATCCATTTGTGTATATATGGATAAATTAGACTCATAACCAGGCCTAGGCAATTTAAAAGAACTTTAAAAGAACTTTCTTACAACAGCCTTCAGGGGAAGATCTATGATCCCCATTTTCAGAGGAAAGTCCCATTGTGTTCATATTGTCTATTTTTCTATTCTGCAGTTTTCTCTCAGTTAATTCTTAGTGTGAGTTCACAAAATAATTTGAATCTGAGTTGCCTTCAGGTAGTGAAGTAGAAAATCAATCTATGTACCAGGAGTCATTTATGTGAAAACCAATTATTTAGGCCTAGGAAGCTTCATATGAAAACGCGGACTTTGGAGATTTCCCTGGATCTAAAATTTTGAAGCACCTATAAGAAAGTTCATAATCAGAAAAACAATGAGGGCAATCTTCGTAGGCCACTATGGAATAAAGAATAAGAAATAAATAGCAAAGACCTGTCCTTTAAAGCAGACGATTTTCTGAGCTTGTGTGGGGTTGATACAAGTAATTCTGCATAAAATTTTAAAATTCAGAAAATTTCTTCACAGTTATTATTTTTAAGTCTTTGATAGTTGCAATATTCACAAGTGCCAAGTTTGTGGTTAAGGAAGTATAAGAATATATGCATTTAGTGAAATACTATTTATAAAACATCAAAGCTGATCAGGGTCAAGGATAGTGTAAATATGTGTAACCTGTTGTCATATCTTCTTCTCACTCTCTGTCTCTATAAACGTCTGTGAATACATGCCTCCTTATCCAAATCTTCTTTATAGCTCCACCCCCTCTGCTGCCTTCTTCTTCTTCTTCTTCTTCTTCTTCTTCTTCTTCTTCTTCTTCTTCTTCTTCTTCTTCTTCTTCTTCTTCTTCTCTTTCTCCTTCTCCTTCTCCCTTTCCTTCTCCTTCTCCTTCTCCTTCTCCTCCTCCTCCTCCTTCTTCTTCTTCTTCACTAGAGTTTGAACCTAGGGTCACTTAACCACTGAGCTACATCCCCAGCACTTTTTATTTTTCTTTCAAGATAGCATTTCACAAGTTTTTGAGACTGGCTTTGAAACTGTGATCCTCCTGCTTCAACCACTGAGGCTGCTGGCATGATAGGCTTCTCTCTTTTACATTTTTATGCACACATATAGTATATCATATGTATGCACACACATATAGTCCCTTTTATCTTTTGAGTGATACATAAAAATTATACACAATAATGGAAGAGCAGGTGATAGTTTGCCCAATGTGCATATTGAAAATATTAAATGAGATTAAATATATCTACTTTATCAATTATTGTGATATGCAATATCAGAAAAATGAGAGATTACACTCTATTTATATATGATCTATCAAATTGTATAAATGAATTCTACTGTCATGTACCACTAATTAGAACAAAAAAAATTAAAAAATTAAAAATGTTTGATTGACCACTTCTATCCATGAAGATAACAAAAACAATGATAAATTCCCTGAAAAATAGCTGTCACATAACAATGTTTTCTGATGATGAACCACCAATTTTAATTTAGAGTTCAGATAATGCAGTTTAAGTTCTAAGAAAGTTTTTTTATAAATACTCTATGGAAGGGAATTTGTACAATTGTATTAGAATAGTATGAGGCATTTTTGAGGGCTTCTTAATTTTCCTTATTGAAAATGACTATTTTTTCCCTTAACAAGGAGGGAATATTTGTTACTCATTTTTCTTGAATATTTATTAAAATTAATTATTACCACATATTAGTGTTATTATGGACTTATATGTAAAGTTTTTGACTTTATAATGTTTTTCAGACAAGTGTCTCTAAAGTAGCCTTTGATAGAAGGAAGCAAATAACCCAGAAACCAACAATGCAGTGATGCTAATAAGATGTGGTTTGTCACAACTGAGAAACATTGCTGATGGTGTACAGGCCTTGATACTTGAATATAATACATACGCAGAGTGTTGGGTGCTTTCTTGTTTTATTCCAACCCTCTTTCCTTTTCAAAAGGTGTTCGAGTGATAGAGAATCACAGAACCAGACATGTGCCTCAGATTTCCATCTCAAGGGGCTTTCAGAGGATCCACAACTGCAGCCCATCCTCTTTGGGCTGTTCCTGTTCATGTACCTGGTAACCATCCTGGGGAACCTGCTCATCATCCTGGCTATCAGCTCTGACTTCCACCTCCACACCCCCATGTACTTCTTCCTCTCCAACCTGTCCTTTGCTGACATCTGCTTTACCTCCACCACGGTCCCCAAGATGATTGTGGACATCCACACTCACAGCAGAGTCATCTCCTATGTGGGCTGCCTGACACAGATGTCTGTTTTTTCCATTTTTGGTAATATGGATAACATGCTTCTGACTATCATGGCCTATGACAGGTTTGTGGCCATTTGTCACCCCCTGCATTACTCAACCATCATGAACCCTTGCCTCTGTGTCTTCTTAGTTTGGGTATCCTTTGTAGTAAGCTTTTTGGACTCACAGCTACACAATTTAATTGTCCTACAATCTACTCATTTCAAGCACATGGAAATTTCTAATTTTTTCTGTGAACCATCTCAACTCCTTAATCTTACCTGTTCTAAAACCTTTAATAGTAACATAGTCATGTATTTTATTGGTGCCATCTTTGGTCTTTTCCCTATCCTTGCAATTCTTTTCTTTTACTATAAAATTGTTTCTTCCATTCTGAGAGTCCCATCCTCAGGAGGGAAGTACAAAGCCTTCTCCACCTGTGGGTCTCACCTGTCAGTTGTTTGCTTATTTTATGGGACAGCCATTGTTGTGTACCTTGGTTCAGCTTTTTCCTCTTCCCCCAGGAAGGATGTGGTGGACTCAGTGATGTATACTGTGGTCACCCCCATGCTGAACCCCTTCATCTACATCTTGAGGAACAGGGACATTAAAAGTGCCCTGTGGAGGCTGTAGAGCAGGACAGTCTAATCTTTTGGTGTGTGGGCTCAATACCAATCACTCGAACCTCCAGATCTTTCCCTCTTTCTCCCATTATTTTTCTAGCTTAATGGCTTTTATTGCACTCAATGTTTCATATGTCTGTCACTGGATTTGGTCAGTATTCTGAAATCCTCTTTCTTCAGAAACATCACAACAGAATCCAATATCTGCACAATGTCTGTTGTTTCTGAGCACTGATCTCTGACTCCAGGTGAGATGCTAAACTCTCTTTATATATGTAAATGATGCATTCACTTTCACAGTCCATGTCCATTTCCTGTTAAAAAACTGCACCTAAGGTGTCAGTCTAGGCATGTTATATCTAGGGTCCATATCACTGGTCCTCAAGTTTGACTTCTGTTGGAAACAACTAGGGAAATTAAGAGTACTGAGAACTGGACCTCATCGCCAAAGGTTCTGACATAGATGGATCTAACTAACTATGAGGTTTATATTAGGTAGAGAGGAGTAAAGGGAGGGGAAGGGGGTAGGGGTAGGAAGGATAGTAGGATGAAACAGTTCTTATTACCTCATGTACATGTATGACTGCATGACCAATGTGATCCTGCAACATGTACAATCAGAAAAAGGAGGAATTACATTCCAATTATGTATGATTTATCAAAATGTATAAATGCTTTCTACTGCCATGTACAACTAAATACAACAAACACACACACACAAAAAAAAAAAATTCAGAGAATATTTAGCTGCTGGATCCTAAAGAGAGCAAAATCAAAGTAGTAATTTAGCAATGAGTCTATTGTAACAGCAGGCAAGCCCACCACCAAATATAATTTTAAATGCATTTTCCTTAAACACCACACACCTTGCCATTTTGCTGCTTTATAAGTTATTGTGTTTCTGCTTCCATCTGATCCCTGAGCTATCTATTGATGTGTCGCTCCCGCCAGCAAGAACGACCCGGAGACGTGATGGGTGGCAATCTTCCCTATTAACAGCTTTTCTTCTTTTTATTTTTTCTTTTTTTTCTGGGAAGTTATTGTCACTTATATAGGTTATATCAACTAATTAGAATATTCACGATATGTGGGGAAAAGATAGACGTATATGGGTATAACTTGAAGCACCTAAGAATCACGCAAGAATCATGCAGAGGCCTTGACCAATTACTGAGACTTCCTCAAGGTGAAGTTAGTTGTATACGTGCAGAATAGCAGTTTTTCAACTGCACTGGCAGCTTGCCAGGCGCCATCTTGGCCAGGCTCCACCTAGGGCCAGGGGTCCGTACGCAACCCCGACAGCTCCCCCTTTTTTCTTTTAAAAGAAAAGCTCGGGACCAAGCCTGTCTTAGGCGGAGTGGTCAACTACCGTCCTTACCCGTCATCGGATAACTGTAGAGCATGCTACAGCTCCTGTCTTAGGTTGGTACGGAGTTACCTACTACCTTACCCGTCTGGTCAATGGTCCAGCCTCGCGAGCCACACTTGTGGGGAGCTGCCGGCCTCTAGGGCAGCCATGGCCTGATGGAAGATGATACGATCTCTCGCTTGACTCTGACGCACACGCATGATAGTGCGTGAGAGGAAGATAACAGCAATGATCATAAGCATGCATAATGCTCCCATACCAGCCCACTGCTTAATAAAACTGAAAGAGGAGGATAACCAATTTAACACTTCAGACATAGGAGCTACATCAACTCTAGTAGCATTAAGGCTAACAATTTGAGATCTAAGAATAGCAGTAAGATTATCAAATTCATAAGACCAGTTGGTACGTAGCTGAACAGACAAGGTTCTAGACAATTCTGCTGCATAGCTGAGGTTATGGTAAGATACAGGTGTAACGCACAGTCCCGCCAGATGATAAATACATCCCACGTTTAACAGTTCCTGTAAAATGTCCATTTGTTCTTGAAGTAAGTCCACTCGCTGGTTCACTAAAAGAATCCCTGCTTTTAAGTGTTGATCCACTGTCTGCTGAGTAGATAAGGCAGTAGCAGTCTGTTGAACCACCTTATTGATTGTGGCTGCGGATTGTACAGACGTAGTTAAGGCTACAGCTGCTGCAGTGGCAGCTGCCGCTGATGCAACTATAGCGGTAATGACTGCTGCGGTGATTCCAAAGTCTCTCTTGTTCCTGGAAAGCAATACTGGCAATTCATCATCTGTAACAGAAACTGGCATAGGCAAGAAGGTAGGAATACGCATAATGACAGCTCGGCAATATTTGGTTGCGTTCCAACACTGAGAAAGATAGCAGTCAGTTCCAGAGCAGTTGAGAGTCGTGCTATTGAAAACATTAGTTAATAGGAACATAAAAGGAGGGTAGACACACACAGGAGTGGAATACAATGTTATTGTATTGTTACAAGCTATCTTGCTGACCTGGGAAGGGCCTGTGCCGGTATAGTCTGAAGTGCGATACCAATAACAGGTCTTAAATGAACCCCCTTTCAGAGCAAACAAAGGTTGAAGATTAGTATATCCTGCTTGGGAGGTAAATAGGAACCAATTATCAAAAGGATTTATACGTAGAGAACTAAGGCGAAAGCCAGAATAGACAAGGTTTTTGATAAAATCATTCACAGATTGTTGGTATGTAAAGTTTGGGGTGAAATAAAATCCATGTTGAATAGGAGCTGCTTTTTTAGCATGTTGACAACCTGTCCAAATAGGAGGACTAGAAAATTTGGGATCACAAGGAGGGAAAATGCGAGGTGTACGAAATCCAGTAGATGGCAATTTCAGTCGCTTTGGAATTAATCCTTCAAGAAAGACAACCTGCCCTGAAGTAGTAATCTTACTTGTCCCTGTAACTTCACCCTGGGTAATAGTCATGCTTTCTTGGAAATCAATCTCTTCAGTAGACTGTCTTAAAAATAACCCTTGCACTTCACGCTGTAATTGAATGCAAGGCCTAAGAGAAGTGTCATTAACAAATTTGTTATTGGTAGAGATATCAAAGCAAAGGGTGCCTGGCAGAGAAAGGGTAGAAAAATTATAAGGTTCTTCCTTGGAATCCATAATGACAGTTGGCAATCCAGTCCTAGGTCCTGTAGAAAACAAAGGTGGAAGGGTAGAGGAGGTGTTAGTTAACGGTAAAGGATATGGCCAAGCTTTAATTATTGCCCACAGGTCTCGAGTTTTCACCGGTGTCAATGTCATCATTAATAGGGCGCTTATCAGCACGATGTTCTTCATCGTTGTTTTGATGCACCAGTCTAGTCAACCTTTCAGGTATCCAGATCGGTGTTTGCTGCTCCTGTGGGAAAACACAAACAGACCCTCGGACCCACCGAAGAACTGGATCTGGGCCTTTCCATGTTCCTGTGAGAATATCTTTCCATTTTACCCACACTTGAGTACTTGTGGGATTAGCATGCCTTTCTGCAGCCGTATGTCCATTCTTATCCACATTTAAAAAATTTAAAATAAAAAGTACTAGATTTAGTTTATCTTTAGGTGCTCTAAAGTCAGCACCTATTCCCCCTTTTTGTTTTATTAAACAATTTTTTAACGTTAAATGAGTGCGTTCCACTACACCTTGTCCTTGAGGATTATAAGGAATTCCTGTGATGAGTTGTATATTAAAAGTTTGTGTAAATTGTAAGAAACTTTTGGATGTGTAAGCCGGCCCATTATCAGTTTTAATGATTTTTGGGACGCCCCAGGCTGCAAATGCTTGTAAGCAATGTTGTACAACATCTTTAACTTTTTCTCCAGTGTGAGCAGAGGCCATGATCACCCCTGAAGCGGTGTCTACTGAAACATGAATATACTTAAGGTTTCCAAATTCTAAGAAATGAGTAACATCCATTTGCCAAATATGATTAGGTAATAGTCCCTTTGGATTTACTCCAACAGACTGTACTGGCAATAGAGGAGCACAATGTTGACATGTTTTAACAATTTGTCTAGCAACATCTTTAGAAATATTGAATTTTCTTTTAAGGGTGGTGGAATTAACATGAAATTGGGTATGGAACATTTTAGCCTGTTCTAACATAGTAAAAGCAAAAACAGTTTTTGTTGTCTTATCAGCTTTAGCATTAGCTCTGGCAAGTGGGCCAGGCAGCCCAGAATGAGCTCTAATATGTCCTATATAAAAGGGATACTTGCGGTCCAAGATTAAGGCACGTAAAGTACGAAAATAAGGAGCAACAGCGGACCCATCAGGGATATAAGGAACAGTCTCCAAACAAGGCACTGATTGTACTATATAATGACTGTCAGATAATAGATTAAAAGGCTGTTTTATCATAATGTTAAAAGCTAAAACTACTGCAGCAAGTTCTACTACTTGGGCAGATGAAGGAGGAAGAATTATAGTTTCTGTTTTATTTCCAATTATTACAGCTCCAACTCCATTTTTTGAACCATCAGTAAAGACCGTTTGGCAATTTAGCAAAGGCTGTGCTCTGGTAATTTTAGGGAATATAACAGGAGTGTTTTTACAAAATTGTATCCAAGGATGTTTAGGATAATGATTATCAAAAGTTGCTGTAGTTGAACAGTGTAAAACAGCCCAATCGTCATCATGTTGAACTAACCACTGTATTTGAAGTTTGGTATAGGGGACAATAACAATCTTAGGGTGGCTTCCAAATACTGTAACACAGGCTTCCAACCCCTTATATATCAACTGAGCTGTGGCTTTTGGAAATGTCTGTAACTGTTTTGTAGGCGATGCCGGGAGATTAATACTTTGTAAAGGTCCTCCTTGCCATATAATTCCATATGGACTATGTTGTTCTGGAATAATGATTAACATTAGAGGCTGGGATGGATCACGTCTTTCTGTGTGATTTAATTGTAATCTTTGTTCTATCAAATTAAGAGCTCTTTGTCCTTCTGGAGTAAGGGTCCTAGGAGAACAAAGATCAGGGTCTCCTTTAAGTATGTCAAATAAAGGTTTTAATTCCCCTGTGGTAATTTTTAAATATGGCCTAATCCAATTTATATCTCCAAGAAGTTTTTGAAAGTTATTTAAAGTTTTAAGTTCACTAGTTCTAATAGTTAATTTTAGTGGCTTTACTATAGTAGCCGTAAGTTTAGTACCCAGATATTCTTGAGTTTCTCCCATCTGTAACTTTTCTGGAGAAATGTTTTAAACCATATTGTTGTAGAGTAGATACTAAGAATTGCAATGCCTTTTCTAAAAATTGCTTCTCTTGATGACAAATTAAAATATCATCCATATAATGATAAATCATTAGCTCAGGAAAAGCCTCCCTAGTAGGTTTTAAGGCTTTGTCTACATATATCTGACATAAAGTGGGACTATTAGTCATGCCTTGAGGCAGCACAGTCCATTCAAATCTTTGATCTGGCTGAGCATGATTGAGAGAAGGTAAAGTAAAAGCAAATCGCCAACAATCCTTTGCATGTAATGGAATCGAGAAAAAACAATCTTTTAAATCTAGGATAATGGTAGGCCAATTTTTTGGTAAGGCTGTAACTAAAGGCAAACCACATTGAACGGGGCCCATGGGGAACATTTGTGCATTAATGGCTCTTAAGTCATGTAACAATCTCCACTTGCCAGACTTCTTTTTTATAACAAAAATTGGTGTATTCCATGGAGAAGTAGAAGATTGTAGATGCCCCGTTTGTACTTGTTCTTGAACAAGTTTATGAGCCGCTTGTAACTTTTCTGTAGTTAAGGGCCACTGTGGAATCCATTGCGGCTTATCATCTTTCCAAACTATTGGAATAGGTGTAACAACAGTGGCCCCTACATAAAACCCATCCCTTTGAAATCATTTTTTGGAGGAGGAAGAGGGGTGGGTTGTGAAGACCCTTGTTGTTCTTTCCCTAATCCTAGGCCTTCTGTATACTTCATTTTCCTCATCATCTCTGTCACAGGTCCCGAAATACTTGTTGTTAATTTAGCATTCATCTGAGTTAAGACATCTCTTCCCCATAGGGAAATAGGTATTTTACAGATATATGGTTGAAAAACCCCCGAATGGCCTTCATTATCCCTCCAGGACAGCGAAGCAGCACTCTGATTAGGTGATTGAGCCACACCCAAACCTTGTAGGTTTTGATTAGCTGTAACTACAGGCCAACCTTTGGGCCAAACTGCTTCACTTATTATACTTTTATCAGCTCCTGTATCCAATAATCCTATAAAAGGTTTATGTCCTATTGTTAACTGCATAATGGGCCTATCCTGAAGGTCCATAGTAAAGTTAGCCCAGGGTCCGCCTGTAGACCCGAATCCTTTATCTCCTCTTGTTGTCTCCTTACTAGGCCATAAGGAATGCTGGCTAGGCAAGATTAACATTTGTGCTATTCTGTCTCCTGGAGAAATGACTGTAATCCCTTTAGGTGAAGAAACCATAGCCCTAACTTGTCCTTGAAAGTCTGGATCAATTACTCCTGGGTGGACTATAAGACCTCTTAGAGTAGAAGAACTTCTGCCTAGGAGCAACCCTACTGAGTCTGTGGGAATATTGCCATTCCAGTCTGTATCTAATATTTGTACACCCATCTCGGGCGTTAATACGAGTCTGGAGGTGGCACAGATGTCCAGTCCTGCGCTCCCTGAGGTGGCCCTTCTGGGACCTGCATGGACTGTACCTTCTGATCTGATGGCGGATAAGTCCACCTGGGTTTGGTTGGTAAAGACATTGCCACCCCGTACATTTGGTTTGGGCCCCGAGGTGCTGGGCCCGGTCTCCCGTTTTTTGAATTCCCCCAATTATTAGGTGGCAATGAATTTCCATCAATGTCAACAACAGATCTACAATCACTCGCCCAATGGTTCCCTTTTCTACATCGGGGGCATAATTGAGGTTTAGAAGGCTTAGGTCCCCCCATATTTCTTGAGGATGATGTAGTTAGCGTTCTCCCAAATACTCCTTGAGGACACTGTTTTTTAATGTGTCCCTCTTGTCCACATTGAAAGCATTCTTTGGGGCGAGCTTGTATGGCTTGAGCAAATGCTGCAGCCATAACCTGACCCTGAATCACTGGCTCTGTTATCTCTCTGCAGATTTTAATATAGGCAGAAAGATCCTTATTTTTCCATGGCCTTATAGCTTCTCTACAGAATCTGTTTGCATTTTCAAAAGCCAATTGTTTTATTAAAGGCATAGCTTGGTCTGCATCCCCAAACATCCTACCCGCTACCTGCATAAGTCTATCTACAAAGTCCGCATAGGGCTCATTAGGTCCTTGTACTATTTTTGATAATTGACCTTGTAAATCCCCAGGGCCACGCAGTGTCTTCCAAGCTCTGGTAGCGGCTGTAGCTATCTGTTGATAAACTGCCCCTGGATACTGACTCTGCATCTGATTCCCACTGAACTGACCAGTACCCGTTAGCATTTCTAGATTCCATTGTGGATTACCAGCAGCAGCATTTCTGCGTGCAGTTTCCTGGCAAAAATCCTGATTTTGAACCTTCCATTCGATATATTGCCCTCCACTCAAAACTGCTCTTGTCAAATTGCTCCAATCGTCAGGAGTAAGAAAGAGGGTAGACACAGATTCTACAATAGAAACTGTAAATGCTGCTTGTGGTCCATAAGTACTAACTGCTTCTTTAAGCTGTTTTACCAATTTAAAATCCAAAGGCTGGTGAAACCTTTGTTGATTTTGATCTTCCATAACAGGGTAAAACCCTCTTTCAATCCCATAGATTTCTTTCCATCTTTTTATTTTACACTCTGAACAAGAACATTCCTTACTATGATTTGAGTTAAAGGGCGGAGGCCGTCCATAAGGTGGCGCTGAAGGAGCACAAGTCACTTTCTGAGTTACTTCCTCATTTACTTTGAAGTGCGCCACAGGCTTTGCTTTCTCTTTGTGTCCTATCTGCGGTTTCGTTAGCACTTCCTCCTTCTTTTTCCACTGCGCCATTGCATATTTTTGTAAGCTCAATTCCTTTAAAGCCTCTTGTAACGCCCTTTCTTTGTCTTCTAGCTGTTGTCCTATGCTCTCCAATTCCCTCAGTGCCTGTTGACTAATTGAACCAGCTTGGGAACACTTTGTTTCTTCACTAATTTTATTTAACTCCTTCTCTGAGAGTCCCTCTTCGCTCTCATCAGAATCTGACTGAGCGCTAACAGAGCCCTTTTGTGACTCTTCTTTTACCTTTTCTAACACTTCCTCTCCCTGCGCAACTGCCTTTTGTAACGCCTCCCGAGGGGAATGCAAACAAGTTCTGATTAATGACCAAACTGCTAACGTCCCTGGGAGCGTTACCGGACAGCGCTTTAAATCTTCCCCCAGATGTTCCCACTGTGGGATAGTTAGCAATCCTTCCTCCAGAAACCAAGGTGAAATCTCCTCTACCTGCTTTAAAAATGCCCGAGCGGTTTTTGTCTTTAAGGGACTGCCGTTAGCTTTAAGAATTTCTTTCAAGGGACCTTCCATTCGATATCTAGCAACCTCGTTCCCCATTTTTTGAGGAAACTTTCACCTCTCGTTCCTAGGAACTTTATCACAATCACAATATTATCGTCTCTAGGAAACCTCCCTGTCCACTGACAGATCTGGGTGCACACTTTCACCGATCCGTTGCTCACCTCATTCACCTCTCCGCGGCACGTAAGATTCCCGGGTTTCGGCACCACTTGTCGCTCCCGCCAGCAAGAACGACCCGGAGACGTGATGGGTGGCAATCTTCCCTATTAACAGCTTTTCTTCTTTTTATTTTTTCTTTTTTTTCTGGGAAGTTATTGTCACTTATATAGGTTATATCAACTAATTAGAATATTCACGATATGTGGGGAAAAGATAGACGTATATGGGTATAACTTGAAGCACCTAAGAATCACGCAAGAATCATGCAGAGGCCTTGACCAATTACTGAGACTTCCTCAAGGTGAAGTTAGTTGTATACGTGCAGAATAGCAGTTTTTCAACTGCACTGGCAGCTTGCCAGGCGCCATCTTGGCCAGGCTCCACCTAGGGCCAGGGGTCCGTACGCAACCCCGACATTGATGCTGAGTGAGAAACCTTGAAATGTCCACTATGTCTCTCATCTGGTTTTGTCATGACAGGCCTCCACTGAGGGTCATGACAGGCCTCCCCTGAGGTTCATGAAATTTCACTGCCTTGAAAATTTGGTACATTTCATGACCCCCTTCCCACAGTGTTTTAGTGGCTCCCTTTGGTAACTGTCTCTGTGACACAGTGTTCCACTTTTGCTTTGTCCATATTCAATTCACTCCATGATAATACCTCAATTCGCTTCTGTTTCTTGGGTTAACAATGAGTGATTGCAGCATGGGGGGAAATATGTCAAGATTTGTCAATAATTGTAATATTTCAAAATGTGCTCAAGAAATAAAGCTTGTTATAAATATATGCTGTTGTTCAGGATATTCTCTGGGAGATTTTGTAAGTGGGATCAGATTCCAGTTTTGCTATAAAAGAAGAGTGTCCCCTCCTCACTCTCTGGATTCCTGCCTTGCCTTGGGTTCTCTCCCTCACAGGTATTTCCAGAATTTTAATCCCATTTGTCCTGAGGTGCTCACTAAAGCCAGTGCCATGCTGGTAAGACTTTCAGCCTTCAAAACTGTGAGCTAAAAACTCTTTTCTACTAAAAACTCTTTTCTACATGTCACACTGCTTCAGGTATTTTGTTATAGCAACTGATAATAGACTAATAAGGGGCCAGGGAGGACAATCTGCTTTACTCAGTCTACCAACTCAAATGATAAATGCAACTAAAATAATAAAACACTTACAAACACACATATACCCAGAATGATGTTTGGCCAAACTTCTGAGCACCAATGGCCCATCAATTTTATACATGAAATTAGCCATCACACAACTACCTAATTAAAAATATTGAATATATTTTGTAGAGATGCATCCAGATTTCAATTCCTCCCTAGATTGCTTGAAATTCTATAGTGCATTCCATAAACTCTAGAGAAAGAAATGTGAAGCTTATTTATTTTTTATTATTGTGAAGAATGTAATTATTTTCCCCCAAGATTAAGAGTTATAGAATAAAATGTAGATTTTAGTCAGTTCTATAAAAATGAATGTATACAATAATAAAGAGATACTTTTTATAAGCTGGAAATATCTAATAGAGAGTGCAAGAAATTCTGGCTTTAATTTTTCTTCAGGTGTCCATAATTACAGGGGAATTGGGATAAGAACAAATCACATGCCACATTTTACTTGTACAAATATGATCACCTTCAGTTTACACATGCCGGGCATGTAAACTTTTTCTTTGACTGTGATGCACATGTGCTATCCCTGCCACCCTCTATGAAATGACTTCATGTGCATAACAATTTTACCTATGACAAAATCATTCTAAATGTCTCAGTCAATCGAGTCTTCTGCCTCATCACCTCTCAATACCTGCCATCTGGCCTCCTTTGCATATTCTTTCACCTGTCCACATGCAGGTCAAGAGCACCTTCCCTTCATATGCAACTTGAGTAGGTATGTGTTAAAGTGCAATTCACAACAGTTAAGGACAAACTAATCTCACTTCCATAGCATGGAGATCTTTCAGTCACTTAGATCTATTGAGGGAACATTGCAACAGATCACTCTTTACTTAAAAACTACCTTGTGCATCAAGAAAAAAGAAACATACTGCATTTTGATTTATTGCACACAAATGGGATACATCTTTTCCTTTCTATGGTTGAGCATAATGTAGATTCATACCATTCATGTAATCATACATGTACATAAGGTAAAGATGTCTCATTCCACAATTGTTCATACCCCTCTCCTCCCTCTCATTTCCCTCTATGTAAAATTCCTCCAATCTTCTCTCACCCCCCACCCACACTCCAATTATATATCATCACTTATCAGGAAAAACATTCAGCCTCTGTTTTGGGGGGATTGGCTTAATTCACTTAACATGATGTTCCCTAATTCCATCCATTTATCTGCAAATGCCATAATGTTATTCTTCTTTATAGTTGAATAATATTCCATTGTGTATATATTCCACAGTTTCTTTATCCATTCATCTGTTGAAGGGCATCTAGGTTGATTCCACAATCTGGCTATTGTGAATTGAGCTGCTATAAACATTGATGTGGCTGCATTACTGTAGTATGCTGATTTTAAGTCCTTTGGGTATAAACTGAGGAGTGGGATAACTGGGTCAAAAGGTGGGTCCATTACAAGTTTTCTGAGAATTCTCCACATTGCTTTCCAGAGTGGCTGCACCAATTTTCAACTCCACCAGCAAGGTAAAAGTGTACCTTTTCCCCCACATCCAACAATTATTATTGCTTGTGCTCTTGATAATAGCCATTCTAATTGGAGTAAGATGAAATCATAGTTTTCTAAATTTGCATTTCTCTAATTACTAGAGATTTTGAACACTTTTTTATATGTTTATTAATCGCCTGTATGTCTCCTTCTGTAAAGTGTCTGTCCAGTTTCTTGGCTCATTTATTGCTTGGGTTCTTTGTATTTTTGGTGTAAAGTTTTGTAAATTCTTTATAAACATTGAAGATAAGTGTTCTACCTGAAGTGTGTGTGGAAAACATTTTCTCCCACTCTGTAGGCTCTCTTTTCACATTATTGATTGTAGCCTTTGCTGAGAAAAAGCTTTTTAGTTTGATTCCATCCCATTTATTGGTTCTTGCTTTGATTTCTTGTGCTTTTGGAGTCTTGTTAAGGAATTATGATCCTAAGCCAACATGATGAAGATTTGGACCTACTTAAAATTAAAAAAAAAAAAAGTAATCAGACACCAAAGTATACTACCTAATTCCATTTATTAAAAAGTCTAAACAAATTCACCTAATCTTTAGTGACATACAGATTGGTGGTTTTCTGGAGCCAGGGATAGGAGACAGGTTTATAGTACAGCATCACAGTCACATCAGTGTTTATAGCAGCTCAACTCACACTAGCTAAACTATGGAATCATCCTAATTGCCCTTCAACAGACACACACATGCGTGCGTGTACACACACACACACACACACACACACACCATATTTTCTTTATACACATGCACAATAGACTATTACTCAGCTTTAAAGAAGAACAAAATTCTGGCATTTGCTGGTAAATGGATGGAGTTAGAGAATATCATGCTAAGTAAATTAAGCCAAACCCAAAAAACCAAAGGCCAAATGTCTCTCTGATATGTGGAAGCTAATTCACATAAGTGGGGGATGGGGGCTAGGGAAGAATAGTGTTACTTTATATTAGGTAAAGGGGAATGAAGGGAGGGGAAGGACTATGGGGGAAGGAATGATAGTGGGGTGAAACAGACATTATCAGCTCATGTACATGTATGACTACTTGACCAATGTGATCCTGCAATATGTATAATCTGAAAAATGAGAGATTACACTCCATTTATGTGTGATCTATAAAAATGTGTAACTGCATTCTACTGTCATGTACAACTAATGAGAACAAAAACAATATTTAAAATAAAAAAAGAAACAAAATCAAAACCAAAAAACAGAAACACTTTATTAAAATGTCCAGGACCTGAAAACACAAAGGAATTTAAAGGTGGAAAAAGACTGTAGAAATACCTCAGGAAATTCAGTTTAATTCTGAGTACTTGATAACCGATACCCGGATTGAAAATGCGCACACTTGTGCGCGCGCGCGCGCGCACACACACACACACACACACACACATAATAGAAATATCTGGGATTGGAAGATCCTCAACTCCCAGATATAGCTGGAAACTTGAGACCATTGGTACCTCAGAGCTACACTCATTACTATGCCCAGTAAGGGTGCTACGTTCAATGACCTGGCTCCCTTAGTGCTTATGGTGGTGAATAGCTGTTCATATTGGTGTGTCTGTGGAGAGTCCATGGCTAGAGGACCTTAGCCACCATCTTGCTCCACCACCCAGCTTTTCTCAGGGATGCTCTCTAACCCTCAGATTCTTCAGCAGCAAGTGAAGTGCCACAGTGCTCATTCACCAGGGCCATGTAATGATAGCAGATAATTTTGTCAAAGACTAAGCAAATATCAATATATATTCCTCTTATCACTTTAAATGTCAGTTTTGAAAGTGAACATTCCAGGTGTATAAAGGTAGCCTGATATAAATACTGTAACTTTGAATTGGTGGAAAACACATTCTGTTCAACTTCCTCAGCTGTAAATCTATGGGGGAAAAACCTCACTTAACCAATGGGGTGCTTGAGAAGATGTGGTAGAATGTATTGACTACAATAGTCTTCAGTGCATTGTTATTAACTGATAATTTAAACTTTCATTCTCATGTTAGTAGATTCAACTAATGGGCTGCACAAACAGAAAAGTTGATTTTTTGATCAGTTCTTGAATTTATTAGCTGTGTGTGCTAGAACTTGGTACTTATCTGAAGGCTTAGTGTTTTCCTTTTTAATGATATTTACTTATAGCACTTGTGAAAATGGCAAGAATTTATAAGGAAAGATATTATTGTGCTAGACATCATCATCATCATCATCTCAAGGTGAATGTAATTCCAATATTTTATTTGAACTCCAAGAATTCTTTCACTGTAGAGGTTGGAAAACTGTAACATTTTTGTGTTTGGACAGTGCAAAATTCTTTCCCCAGTTTTTGTTATCATTTAAAAACTCAGCGTATGTCTTTATTTATTTGTTTTTTTTTTTTTATCATCCCCACCATCCATCTCTAACATCAATTAGTGAATCACCTGTGGAAGAAAGAAGCTTCAATTATGCTTTTTTTGTATTTTTTTCACAAATTAGCATGTGGATGAAAACAATAATCAATTGGATTATATTAAATTTCCTCAGGCCTAGAAGCCACAGACTGAATCCTGATTGATAGATCCTTTAAAAATCCTATATACTCCCTGTACCCTCCTTACCCCTCTACAAATTTACCAACATTCTTACATCTTGTTTATTGTAATACAGATAAAAGATGCTTGTGTTCAGTCTTTAGGTACTGCCTGAGGTTTAGGGCATGACCACAATCCTTATTTATCCAGAAGACTAGAATGGAGAACATGCAGATTCCCAGCATCATGTAAAGCTAGGAAATGCTATGACTAGTGTGTAATCTCTGGGCCTGAACAAGACTTGGCTTCTTTCTCTTTTACCATTCCCCTTACCAGGGTATGTCTTTATAACTGCAATTTGTTAAAAGTCCCTGAGTTTAATCCTGGTACCACCCCTACACCCGAACCCCAGTCAAAAGAGACAGAGTATAACATTTCACCTGAGGCCAGTGTTGTTAGAAATTCCAAGGGCTGCCTGGGTATATGGATTTAGTCTTGATGTGTATGGCAACAAAAATGATTCTGAATACTCATGAAATTCAGTTAAACACAAGCCAAAGGAGGCAATATCTACATATGAAACATGGAGTGAAATGATAGCCATGAATCTCCTAGAGTAACATAAACAAGAAGGTAGGTCTATATGGTTGGTTTTACCAACCCAAACTATAAAAAGAATGGAAGAGATAATGAGACTAGGTTGATCTGCTCCACAGCTTTTTCAGGGAAGTTTTGATGTCCTTGTTCCTCAGGCTGTAGATGAAGGGGTTCAGCATGGGGGTGACCACAGTGTACATCACTGAGAACACAGTGGTCTTTCTAGGAGAATGTGATACAGCTGAAGCAAGGTACACTCCAATGGCTGTCCCATAAAATAAGCAAACAACTGACAAGTGAGACCCACAGGTGGAGAAGGCTTTGTATTTCCCACCTGAGGATGGGATTCTCAGAATGGAAGAAACAATTTTATAATAAGAGGAAAAGATCCCTAAGACTGGAAGAAAACCATAAATGGCAACAACAATATACATGACTGTATTTTTCGTAAAGGTATCAAAACAGACTAGACTAAGGACCTGAGAAGGTTGACAGAAGAAATTAGAGATTTCCATGTCTTTGAAGTAGGTAAACTATAAGGCAATGAAATTGTGGATCTGGGATTCCAACAGGCTAAACCATAGGGACATCAAAACTAAGAAGACACAGAGGCGAGGGTTCATGATGATGGAGTATTGCAGGGGGTGACAGATGGCCACATACCGGTCATAGGCCATCACAGTCAGGAGCATGTCATCCATACATCCAAAAATGAGAAAAAAAGACATTTGTGTCAGACAGCCCGCATAGGAGATGGCTCTGCTGTGAGTTCGGATGTTCACCAGCATCTTTGGGACAGTGGTGGAGATGAGACCAATGTCAGCCAAGGACAGGTTGGAGAGAAAAAAGTACATGGGGGTGTGGAGGTGGGAGTCAGAGCTGACAGCCAGGATGATGAGCAGGTTCCCAAGCACTGTGACCAGGTACATGGACAGAAACAGTCCAAGGAGGATGGGCTGCAGGTCTGGGTCCTCTGAGAGGCTCATGAGTTGGAATTCTGTGACAAGTGTTAGATTTTTCAGTTCAATTTCACTTGGGCACCTTTTGAAAAAGAGAAGTGTGTTGGAAAAAGGAAACTGATAAATACATGCAAGTGGGAAAACAATGGTACAAATTACATTAGCCTAGAATGTTTAAACACCATGCCTAAGTTAGGACTGCATTTTTTTATTAGTTTGCTTTAGTTATACAAAGTATTAGGGTTGATTTTGACATGATTATAAAAACGTGGTATGTCATTTGCTCTGATTCAGCCATTCCCTCCCCTCCTTCCTCTCCTTGTTCCCTTTCTTGACTCTAATGATCTTTCTTCTAATTTCTGTAGGTTTTTTTTTTTAACCAGTGTCTTGTGCATGAACATAAAAGTGAGGTCCTCTGTGATCCCTTCACATATGCACATAGAGAACTTGGTTGGGCTCCGTCGACCATTCCTCCTTTCTTAATGTTCTTCCTCTTCCCCACTGATACTTCTTCCATTTTCATGGAATTCCTTCTCTCCACCCTTTTCTTTCTTTTTTCACTGATTTTGGTACACTAAAGTTGATAATGTATATCAGAAAACATCATGTGCTACTTATTTCCCCTGAGTTTTTCTGCTTCTTGTGTGTTTTTTGTCCCTCCCAGGTGAATGAAGACTTTGCTCAAATTTGGTTTGTATTTCAACACTAATTTAATATATAACTAGTATCATTACTTGTTTAGGACTTTAATGTTGATTAATATATTTAAGATAAATGCACATGACCAATATCATCAGCCTTAAGGCACATTGCCCTGTTGATAATTCACAGGTAATGAAATATCAAGTTGGACTTTTGAATTTTCTAATCTGATATGTGTTTATTTCTGTCAACTCTATACATCTTTCCTTGAATATCTACTAAAACAATCTATTCCTTGCTTTTTAAACACTTCTATATTCTATAATGGCTTGGAAACACTGCTTTATTGTTTTTCTGATTATAAACACTTTACATATGTTTGAGATCTTCAGCACAAGGCAAAAACAGAACCCAAGTTTGGGTACCACCTTTCTAATACCAGCTAAGAGATTTTCAATCAATATATCCTGATACATTGATTACAATTCTCCTACAACGACTACTTGAAGGCAACTTGGGTTTATTCCTTGTCATGTCACACTGTGATTTAATTAGGAAAAATGCAACAGAAAACTACAGAAAATTATGTAAACACATCTGGATCATTTGCTCAAATCTAAATTTGAGAAAAAAATTACCTAGTTTTTGTGTTATTTTAAAAATGCTTTAAAATATTTCCAAATTGTGTGAAGTAGTAGTTGTTGATCTCATTTATTATACATATTTGTGAATATTTTGAAATACCACAATACCCTGGTATTGGAATAATATCAGTTTAAACATAGTATCAGCTTGTGAAGTTCTTGGCCATCCTGTCTTATAACAGGGTTGAGAAGCACAGTCTTAGAGTATTTGCTAGCATTCTGAAAATGCCCTATTACTATTATTTACTGTGACTGTCAACAATAACTACTACACATATTAAAAATAAACATTTAGTAATATGTGCTTCACAACCAATAGTTTATAAGGATTTAAATTATTACCTATGAAATGTGCTTTTCACTATCTCTACGTAATTCCATTTTCTTCACACCTACTCCCCCAAAGAAACTGCTACTATAAATTCAATGGGTATATTTTCATGACAATATTTCCAGTTTTGATGTCCATATCCGTATGCACTTTTCTTTAAGACTTACCTTAAAAAAAATAACCCAATGCTAATGCAAGCCATCTACAACACATCACATATTTTCTCTGAAATTTAGTAGTTTTTATTGGCATGTGAAGTACAATCATGAATTTCAAAGGCCTTAGCTGATGCACAGAATTACCCAAGGGACATCAATTAACTTGTCAATTTATTGTTATGACCAGATTTTCAAAATCCTTGTGCCTGAATCCATATTGTATAAATGAGGATTTTGACACAGCATGTGGGTGGCAGTTTTTTGAATTCCAATACTTGATGGGCATTCCAGCTTTTCTATTAAACATGTACATTTTTGGTTAAATAAAAACCAGTACCAATCAAACACAACCTACTGTGGTTGAGATGTAATGTCCAAAATATTTCTGTAGTTTATCTAATAATAGGCCCTGCCTGATTACTGAGATATTTCTTCTTGTATAGGAGAGATATTTCCACTGGGTTCCAGTAGAGAAGACAATACTTTGGGATAAGAATCTGGAAATGCACATTTTAGTTCCGTATCATTGACCTATCTCTGTGGACAGAACATTTGCAAATCTCTCCACATCTCTGCTCACAATGCTTCACAGAGGGCAGAAGGATGACACCCATCTCCTCAACACGTGTGTCACCCAGGTAAAGTCTGGAACTTAGCCATATGTGGTCATCGGCAGTGCTGCATCTCAGAGATGTTAACAACCAGCCCTGCATCACAGACTTAACAAGTAGGATCACTAAATTCAGAATTAAATTTTCAGACTCTGGGTCTGATGCACTAAATTGTCTTTATTGTTTCCCAACCACCAGAAACTTTTAAGCAGAATACCGGACTTTAAACACAGGTACATCTGAAGTATATTTTAAAACTTTGGCCAATTTTCTCAGTAGGAATAAAATCAACACTTGACTGTGTGTCTCCTTTTGAGAGTGACTAGGAGGATGTGGACAGCCACAAGAGTATGCAGGAGGGGTGAGAGGAGTAATCCTGTGCAGGATTATCATGTGCCTACTCTTCCTGTGATCTCAGTCATCCTGTCTATAATGGAAACAGCTGGTGCCACCCACTGCTGTCCTGTGTGATCCATCTGGAACCTTAATTAGAAGAGCACAGTGGGGTATTTTCCTGGAGTGACAGGGATTGAACTAGCTATGTGGGTTGTGAAAAGGACAAACTTCAAGAGTATTCTGGAAAAATGTTTGTTGTCTGTGACCATATAGTGCAATTCAATCATGGCTTCATTATTTGATATCTGAACAAAAATTATGAACTACATAAAAATGCAGTCCTTCCCCTTTGGTAAAATAATAATTTTGGTGAAACTTATGAGTTGCAGAAGACTATGTATGTGAAATCAGAACATATGAATTAGAGTCTCCCTTTTAGGAGGCTGTCAGTAACAGCCTGACAATTAGTTATTGCCAATCTCCTCCCTGTCATCACCTTCATAAACCATTTGAAATGCTTAGGAAATAGTTCACTGGGACCCAAACTCTATTTGCAATCTTTACTTCCATGGATGAGGTGTACATGGGAAATAGAACCAGAGTACGATGAAATAAAAATGTTGAGATTTTTGGCACCTCCAACACCCTCATGTACATGAACTTCAAAATTAAAGGAGCTGATATTCTGCATATTTTTATCTCCACATCTATCTACCCCAAACTGTATGTTTTTCTTGATGATGAAGAAAAAATACTTCAGAGAGTCCTTCCTCCATCCATCCTTTTCCCCATCACTTACTGGGTAATGTTGAGTCGATGCTGAGTCATGACAAGAGCTGAGAATCCAATGCCCTTCCTCTGCTGGTACCCACTGAAGGCTGAGGCTCTGTGGTCAGGATTGATATGAATAGAGTGATGAATAGGAGCTTGCTGATGCAGAAAACCACAGAAGGATCAGACCCAGGTATGAAGTCAACTGGAATGGAGCCATTAAACTGAAGAACTGCAGGCACAGGAAGATTATTGACTATTATATGATCCTAGTGGTTCCACGCATAGGGTTCATAATTAGTCAAATTGGTCCATGTTCTCCTAAACCTCCAAGGATTTCTTAATATTAGTGAAGGAAGGAAAAGAAGAGAAAATGAATGTCTACAAATATTTTGGGCATCTCCTTTACATGTTTTATTTCTTTTATTATGATTCACTCACTTTCATTTAAATTATATTGTGGTAAATATGCATAACAAAACTTTACCATTTTAATCATTGCTAAATGCACAGTTAAGTGGCATTAATTACATTTATATCATTATAAGACCTTAACAATCATTCACTTTCAGAATTTTTCATTTTTTCTTAAAGTGAAACTTCACACCCATTTTAAAAAACTTTTCATTGCTCACATTTCATATCTATGGCAATCATCATTTTACTATAAAATTGGATGAAGAAGTAAAGCCATAAAATTATAAAATTAGTGGTCCAAGTAGACAGAATTTACATGTCTTCAAATTCATTTCCACTGGGTTTTCTAGTTTACATTCCAAATGAATAAAAACAGTCCTGAAACTAGACCATTCTGTTGTGGAGCCTCCTACAGGCACTTTAAATGTCCCTGTTCCTTAGGCTGTACGTGAGGGAATTCAGCATGGAGGTGACCACTGTGTATATCATTGAGGTCCCCTCACCCTTTCTGGGAGAACATAATACAGTTGAATCAAGTACACTACAAGGCTTGTTCCATAAAATAAGTGAATATTGGAGAGTTGAGACCCACAGGTTATGAAGGTTTTTCCCTCCATTCTGATTATGGCATCATCTGAATGGAGGTACCAATTTTAGAATAAGGGAAAAGGATTCCTGACATGGGAACATACCCAGAGATGGCAGCAATAAAAAGACAAGAACATGTTATCAGTGAAGATATCAGAACTGGGGAGATTGGAAGTTAAGAAGGATCATGGGAGATCTTACAAATCCCACACATTAAAAACAGCGAGATTGTAAGGCAATTAATTCATGGTGTTAAATAAGTGACCTCAAAATTAAGAAGACAAAGAGGCATGAATTCATGATAACCTGGAAATGCACTGGCCCCACTGAGCATAGGCCATCACAGTCAGAAGGCTACCATCCATACAACCAAAATGAGAAAGAGACATCTGTGTAAGGCAGCCCACCTAGAAGATGGCACTGCTTATATGTCTACAATCATCTTTGAGACCATGGTGGGGGTGAAATAGATATCATACAAGGACAGGTTGGAGAGAAAGAGGTATATGGGGCTGTGGAGGTAGGAGTCAGAGCTGACAACCAGTATGATGAGCAGGTTCCCAAGCACCATAACCAGGTACATGGATAGCGACAGTCCAAAGAGGACAGATTGCAGGTCTGGTTCCTCTGAAAGGCCCAGGAGATGGAATTCTGAGAGACCTGTTAGATTTTGTATGTCTGCATAGTGTGGACAACTAGTAAAATTGTCAGACTGCACTTGATGCACTAAACTTTTTCATTGTTCTCAACCATCAAGAAGTTTTAAGCTAAGGTCCAAGATTCTAAACCACAGGTATATCCAGTGAGCAGGTATAAACTCTGAAGTCCAATTTTGAATAGGAATTATGTAAAATCCTGCCTTTAGTGTCTTTTTTTTGGATACTGAGTGGGCTGGCTATAAGAATGGAGGGGGATGTCGACAGCTGTGAGAGAGTTCTGGTATAGAGGAAAGAGCAATGATCAGTGCTGCTCACTGTGTATCTTCTCTTTCTGTGGTCTTAGCCTGGAATCTATTCCTCACATTCCTATATTTATCTCAGAAGGTACCAACCACTTCTCTCCCTTTTGGTGTACCAGTAACCCTCAAAAGGAAGGGCACAATGAGAAATGGATTCTTTATGAAGAAAGAGGCAAGTGAAATTGCTGGTTAGGTTGTTTAGTGGGCGACATTCCTAGATGCTCCTGTCGAGATGCCCTGTGTCTCTAATCAGACACACAAATATGCCTTTCTGTTTTCTAGTAGACTACCTGGTATGAACTACATAAAAACGTGGTGCATCTTCCCTTCCTGGATGATGATGATGATGATGATGATGATGATGATGATGATGATTATACAATAACATAGGAGCTTAAATATGTGAGAGATTATACAGGTGAAATGACACAAGATACAAAGAACACATATCTAATACTGACATCTAAGTGTCCCTCAATATCTGTTTATGATATTATGGGTCCTCTTCTCCTCCTTCTCCTTGACCTCACTTTCATAGTCCTTTTGCAGTGATTGGGAAACAGGTTACAGGAATGCATACTCTGCCAGCATGGATGAGATCTCTAAGAGAGGTAGAACCAATGTGGGAGGAAATGGAAACATTGAATGAGATCCTCAGGACCCCCCAACATAACCACATACCCATAGTTCATGGAATTCATAACAACTGAAACTGCATATTGGTGTCTTCCCATCTCAATGCCTAAACTTCAGTGTTGGTCTTCATGATGAGGAACAATGATTCATGTAGCCTTCTTCCACTCATCATTTTGCTGTCACTGAATGAGTGGTGATACTTCTCTGCTGGGCCATGAACAAGGATGGTGGTTCTGACATCCACCCCATGACAGATGCCCAGTGAAGGCTCAGCCTCCACCCTAACAATTGGCATGAATACAGGGATGGATGGGAGCTTTCTGATACAGAACATCATGGTTGAAGAGACACAGGTAGGGAGTGGAGTGGACTGAAATCTTCAAACTAAATGCTGTAGGCAAAGCTAATTTATTTTTACTACCATACAAGCTTGGGAGCTTAGCATGGAAGTTACAATTTGTCAAATTGATCTGCAATATCAAAATGTAGAAATGACTTACATTAGTGAAGGGGAGAAATGAACATCACAATAGGTTTTTGGTATTTCCTATACTCAAGTATATTTGTGTGTATTTTTCAGTGTTTTTTTTTTTGGTTGACTTAAAAATGATTAGAACATTCTAATGATACTTAGTAGTTGGATTCATCTTGACAAAATTGTACATACATGGAATCTGACTTACTCCATTTCACTCCCTGTCCTACCCTTTTCCTTCCCCTCTCCCCTCCCTCATTCTCCTTCCTCTATTTTATGGTTTTCCTTTCACTCATGTTGAAGTACACAGCTGGGCAGCATTAATTGCATCTACTCTTTTGTACAAACATCACCATCATCAATTTCCAGAAACTTTCCATCTTCCCAAACTGAAATTTTGAACCCATTTTTAAAAACACTTCCCATTTCTCCTTCTCCTAGTCCAGGGAAAAAACATTAGAGCATGAAACTTGATGAAGAAATAAGATCATCAAACTAAAAAAATAATGTTATCACAAGGAGGCATAATTTACAGGCAAGTATAGATGTTTAGCATTTCTACTTTTTCTAGCATGTGTTCCAAATGGATATCACCCACCTGAAAGTACACTGTTCTGTTGTGCAGCCTTCACAGAGCACTATTGATGTCCCTGTTCCTCAGGCTGCAGACATAGGGATTCAGCATAGGGAGTCCCACAGCATACATCAGTGAGAACATAGCAATCTTTCTGGGATATTGTGAAACTGTGGAAGCAAGATATACTCCAACCACTGTTCCATAAAGTAAGCAAACTGAGAGGTAAGACCCACAGGTAGAGAAGGCTTTGTAGTTCCCACTTGATGATGGGATTCTAAGAAGAGAGGAAAAACAATTTTGTAGTAAGAGTAAAAGATCCCTGAGAGAGGAAAGAATCCTGAAATGGCACCAACAGAATACATGACTGTATTTTGGTAAAGGTATCAGAACAAGAAAAATTCAGTACTGGAGAAGCCTCACAAAAGAAATTAATAATTTCCACACATTTGAAGTAGGAAAAGTATAAGACAATCACATTTGGCAGCTGGGATTCCACAAGGCTAAACAACACACATCAAAACTAACAAGCCACAAGGGTGAGGATTCATGATGTCTTTCTCTTTCTGTATTAATATTAGGAGGTCCTTAGAGTTTGTGGTAATCTGGACCAATTTGGTTAATTATGAGCTCTGTGCCTTGAGCCTCCAAGGTCATATCATAGTGAATAATCAGCCTCTGCCTTTAGCCTTTCAGTTTGATGTCTCAAGTATAGTCGGCTCCACTGGTGGCTCCTCCTCCCATAGTAACTGCATCAGGGACCTCCTGTCTGAGTCTGTACTGATACGAGTCCTATAGACAAAGAAGTGCTCAGTGGGCAACAGCAGGGCAGGGGCATTAAGTCTGCAGTCTTTTGCCATGACCCAGCAGAGAAGCATCATAACCCAGTAAGTACTGAGGGAGAGGAAGTGTGGAGTAAGGACTGTCAGAAGCATTGTTTCCTATTATTTTGATGATCAAGAGGTTTGGGTAACCCAAAGGGAGAATATGTGAAAAATTCTAACTGTGAGAACTATGACCTCTATGTATGGAATCATAGCAGGTGTCCTAGAAATCTTCTAGATTTTACTTTCCTTATACATTGAATCCACTTCGCAGAGACACCTCATCTACCATAGAAGAAAATTGGGTCCCCTAAATTATTTCTTAAGCACCCCCAAAAGATTATGAAAGACATGCTGAGGAAGAGGATGACAGTAACCACAACATAATGAACCACTCTTAAGATACTCCTGAGGGCCAGGTGCTGAACTACATGTTCTGTGTAGATTGTTTGACTGCATCCATTTTGTCTTCCCCAAGTTGTAAGAGCCACATTCCTTTATTTTACAGAAAATAAAGGAGTTCAACATTTTTATGTAACTTGTGCTGGGTGTTTGGGTTGAATGCATGGAAACTGTGTTTGGATTGAGCTGTGTGATTAGAGATCCAGAGCATCTGGGTAGAAGAGTCCTGGCAGGTTGTACCCTGGACCTCTTAACACCTTTACACTTCCCTGCCACTCCAGGAAGAAACTCCTCTCTCTTGGTACTATTCTTTCCTTATTCTGAGGACAAACATGACAGTTTTGGTAATCATAGAAATATTACTCACAATAGTAGAAAATGGATCCTTCTAAATTGTGTCTTAAGCACTCCAAAATGATTATAAAGATGACATAAGGATGTTGAGGAGGATGAAAGTACCCATCACTTCATAGCCTGATGTAGAGAGCTTCCTAAGTGTCAGGTCCTGAGCAACACGCTCAGTCACTTGTTTTATTTCATGTGCACAGTCTTACTCTAGTTATATATGCTCACGTTATTATTACCTCACAGAAAAATGAAAGGGTACATTATGTTTATATAACTTGTACTAATTTTTCAGGTAGAAAAGAAAGAAGCCATGTTTGAATTGGGCTGTTTGAATTGAGCCATGTTTAATACAGGAGCTTCACACCAGGAGGATCCTGGCAGATTGTCCCCATTGACAACCCACCAGTTATTTCATTTCTTTTCACTCCAGGAGGAGACCTCTTTTTTATTGTCACCTTCCTTTTGGGGTTTTCCGGTAGACCAGAGGGCAGGGCAGTGATTGGCATCAGTTGCATCCATCACAGGAAGGGTAGGCAGAGATCACAGGCAAAGTTTACAAACAATATAGGCACACAATAATTTAGCACTGATCTCTCTCACGCTCTCTTGCAGAATTTTCGTGTAACTGACCACACCCCTTCCATGTATATTATTATCCCACTCAATCTAAAGGAGACATGAAGTCAGTCTTGATTAATTCCTACACTGGAAACAGTCAGACTGTCCAGGGGTCCTACAGGGCCTGGATGTTGTCTCAAAATGGTAGCAGCCACGTGTAATCAAACCTGCAGGTACTGTGACAGAGAACTTCCAGGCAACAGCAGGCAGCTTGTCTTCCACTGGCGGTTGGTGATCAGTTTGCTGACAGTTGTTGGAGGATCGGGAGGTGAACCTCGTGCGTTGGATGGATAGGTGTAAGGCAGGCGATGGACAAGCAAGAGGCAGGCAAATGGCGGATGATAGGCGCCTGACAGTGAGAAATCTGCACTCAAAAAATATGTGGATATGTTGGCAGACTACAGGTAATAACAACAGACAAATGGGGTAAACACCAGGGAATCGATAAGCAGCAAAAACTGCCTCACTAAGAAACAGATATCCTCTGCTTGAAACTGGAGTTACGGAGGAACAAGGAATGCAGCGTCCCTCTAGTCCGCCATTTGGATCCCTGGGCCCTAAGTTCTTAATGTTATCACCAAATACTCAAAAGAATTAAGCAAAGCATCCAAAGGAATCAATGCAGCTCTCAGGAAATTGAGTTTTTAAGAAAGCCTGCAAAACTTCAGTCAAAACAGTTAAAGAAATATTAGAAGGAATTTTTCTCAAATGTCTTCGTTTTTATTTGTGGGTTTTGATTTTTGTGGTACTAGACATTGAACCCAGGAGAATTCGACCTCTGAGTTACATTCTCAGCCCTTTTCATTTTATTTTGAGACAGGGTCTCACTAAGTTCTTGAGGCTGGCCTCAAATTTGTGACCCTCCTGCCTCAGCTTCCTGAGTAACTGGCTGCACCACTGCTTGGCTTATCATTTGTGTTTTGATTTGAGAATGTGTAGATTGTTTTTTCCTGAGGGATTTTATGAGGCATTCTAGAAATTGCCACAAAGCAAGATTGGGGTTGGAGTTTGTGTAAAGTATTTCTGTTGTTTCTCTGTCTTGAACAGTATTTGAAAGAGGTATCAAATGGTTACAACAAAGTCATTTATGTATTCAGAACATCAGAAACACAAGAAAACAGCTCAACTTTTTTCTTAAGTTAGTTTGGTTTTCTAGTGGTCTTGAGCCAAGTTATGTATAAGAACATAACTTGCACTAATATTTATCTTATATGGTCTCTGTTGATTTTCCTTTAAATGTGCACATAGTTACAAGAAAGGGGAAAAAACGTGTTTCTGGGCAAGAAGACATCCTGGAGAACAATGCTTCTCAAACTTGAAAGTCCATACAATTCAGCTAGATATCTTGTTAAAATATACATTCTGATTTTGTAGATATAGGGTGGAGTTTCTGTGTTCCTAAGGTTCCAAGATCATGCTGATGATGCTGGGTTTGGACTACACTTCAAGTTAATGCACTGCTGATCTAAGCAGTGCATTAAAGCAAAGAATGACCACAAATGCTCACTCCAGTGGGAGGGTTCTATTTGATACCTGGCTCTCCCCATCCTGTCTCAGTTGGGAAACTCAAGGTCTTCCTGTTGCCAATTAATTAATGGGTCCATTGATGGAAAGTGAAGTATCTCTAGAAGTCTATGGTGTCCTTTTCTGAGGAAAGAACTATATCTGTTCTACTCCCCCATGTCACCTCCTTCAGAGAGCACAGTCTTGCCTATAACTGGGTTACCATTGTAGCTACTCTGAAATGTAGGACCTGAGGCAATTGTACAAAATGACACTGGGTGTGCACTGCAGAATGCCACCTAGAGTCCCCTGGAATTGTGCAATGCATGCTAGGGAAGGATTCTGGGCTCCCAAAATTTGGTTGGTTGCTGGTCTAGAATTGAATATTATGAGGAAAAGCAAATAAGTCAAACAGTAAGACTAAGATATTTCTATCAGGCTAAGTCTTTGAATTATTTATGTCATCTACACACCAGAGGGACAGGAAATGGAGCAATTTTTTGGCAATCTTGTATCCATCCTACCACCCTGACGAACAGCAATGTGATTTTCCCTGCTCTTCACAGAGCCCCTTCTGGGGCCGCTAACCTTGTCTGCACTCTTTCTGAGAACAAGGTAACCAGATAGTTCAGATCTCTAAAGAATCAATTTTGATTATTCCATCCAGTTTCATTTCTCATGCCATAGTCAATGTCCCTCTCACCCCCACCCTATTGCACGAAAACTCATAGTTGATGGTTTCATTCCCACAGGATTATTCATGGTGGCCAATTTATATCTGGAATCTACCCTGCTAATGATTCCCTCTTTTCCTTTCTTTTTTTTTTTTTAAAGGCTATGGTAAGAAGCTTTAATAACAGACTGAATGTGATTTTTATAGGCAACCAATTAGCAGATTAATGAACCATTTCACTTTCTTTACTTAAAACCAATATTGCACTCAAGTAAGATGAACCAAAAAAGCATCCTCTTATTCTGACCAGCATAACTAAGTACAAATGAAGTCAATGGTGTACCCCATTAGCATGCTGCGCCATATGTCAATAAAACAAATCCTCCCCCACCCTAAGCCCTGGCCCCTGGCAAACATAGATAAATGATTGTGCACTGCGTGATGATACCATTAGGTGAGAACTTTGGTTCATGCAGTGGGCTGCCACAGAGGTTGCACTCAAAACTTGCAGCCCCGGCACCCAAAGTCAGTCAGTGGTGGTGATTTGTGGTGTCAGCTGTGCTCCTTCCACAACACCAGGTGAATACTGTGGTCAGGCATGCTGGTGGCAAAAACCAAGCCTGTGTCATTGTGCCCATCCAGTCCATTCAGCCAGGACACTTCGCCTGCCAGGAAGCTTGAACCTCTCTTTGATTTCCTGTACTCTGGCAAAGGCCAATGGCTAATCAGGCTCTCTGTCCGCAAGTCCATGATGTACAAGAAACGGTTGTCAAACAGCAGGGCAAAGACATCTCCAAAGCCAAGCAAGGCCAAGTTTGCTCTCTCAGGAGTCTTGATGACCCTGAGAATATCATAACTGGCAAAGTCCCACTGGTAGAGACCGAGGGCTGAACTACAGACAATGTATTTGCCATCAAAATGAAGTCTTGGCTGCAGGCAGATACTTCTATCCTCAGAGACAGACAATGTCTTTAAGCACTTGCAGTTGATTTCTCTTCCAATTGGCCAAATCTTGATCTCATATTTGTCTGCACTTAAAAGGATGTAGTCTCCAGGGCTATGCAAGAGAGACTTGACTTTGCACTTCTGCAAAACCACCTTGGTGACCCATTCCGTTTGCCCGGTGAGTGTGTTCAGGCATGTCTCAGCAGATAAAGCCCATACTTTCACAGTGAAGTCTGAAGAGCCACTCACCAAGATATCCAGTTCATCACTGTAGTCCACACTAAACACTGCCCCCATGTGCCCCTGGAAGTGCTGGGTCCTGGCTCCAGAACTCCATTCCCAGCAGGCCACAGTGTTGTCAAAGGAGCCTGTCACAAGCTTCTGTTCATCAAACTTCACCGCTGCACAAGTGTGGGTCTGGATGCCATAAACGCACTGTCCTGTGGTCACATCCCACAGCTTTGCAGACAAGTCATCTGACCCTGTACAAAGAAGTCCATCCTTGTAGTAAAGTGCATACACTCTGTGTCCAATTAGTGATGAGGTCTCAAAGGCTTCATGGTCCTCCAGTTGCTTCATTCTTAAAATAGCCTTCAAATAAACCTTCTTCCAGGGCAAAGCGTCCTGAACAGAATCATCTATCTGCCAGCCCAAATTTTTACAAGCAGTCTGCCACACCTCTTAAGGCACTTATCACCTTATTCCACTGTTCAGACACGAGGCAGCATGTGAGTAAAGTCTGAGGATCAAGCCATTTTCACAAATAAAAACTGAGCTCCAAGGGAAGGAGTTTGAGGAAGTCCCGCTTGAGGAGAATCTCCAGATTATTGGAGAGATGCCTGAGCTGGACTGCCCCACTCAGACTAATCAGGTGATCCAGAGTTTCATTTTTCTGAGCGAGCGTCCCGGGGCCTGGGACCTCGCGCCGGGTTCACACCGACTAGGCGCGCTCGGGCCGCCAGAGCCTCGCAGCGGCCAGGTCCGCTCCGCAGCCATGGCGCCTGGACCTGCGGCCGCCGCTCTGGGTCCGCAGCCTCACTGGGGAGCGGCTTCCGGTGCTGCCTGGGTCATCTCCGCGCGTCCCCTCTTTCCTTTCATCCTGCACACTCCTGCCAGATTTTCCATCTAAAAAAAAAAAAAAAAACAAACCAAGGCTACTTTCAACATGTCATTTCACATGTTAAGCACTTACTACCAACATCCAATATGTTGTGCAAACTCCATAGCGTAAGATAGACTCTCCCTTCCCACATGCCCAATGCCAAACTTACTGTGACAGGCTGGCTGTAGCCTGTCTTTCTAATTCTATCATCCATCGCTCCCCTTCTCTACATCCAGCTGAATTCACCAGCTATCCAATGGGGCCTCTTCTCCCTCTCACGGTTTCCTTTCCAGTGATGTTCTTCCTTCCTAACCTATCCATGTTTCAGTCCCACGGCCATACAAGTGAACTCTCTTTAAATGCCGTGGTGATAGTCAAAATATGAACAACTGGATGCTGAACCATCAGAATGGCTCTAGCCCGAGTTCTGTAGCAGTGTCCCAGGAAATCCAGGTTTTAATTCTTCAGTTGTTGGATCCTAGGAAGATTGAGAGGGAAAGAGTTGGGAATTTCTGATGGAGGGACATGTAGAGCCAGGGCAGTGGAGGCACTGGGGTGGGGGTGGGAGAGAAGAGTACTACTACTTACAAAAACATTTCATTATTTGACAACTGTTATGAACATTCAGAACATACTTGTTGAACAATATCAACCTTGTCTGATGAATATCCAGGCTCAACTTAAGGTCCTTTTCCAGCAATCTTGGGGACACTAGTGATCCCTCCCTCCAATTAATTATTTTAGCATATTATACCCATGACATTTGATAGGCATATTTCCATCCTCGTGTTGGGGAAGTAATACACCATTCATCCTCTGAAGATGACAATCGTTTCCAAAATAAGAATTGTACTGTATTTTTGTTTCTCCCAAAAATGTCTGTGATAGTTAATTTTATGTACCAATTTGAATGAGCTAAGGGATGCCCAGTTAGTTGATAAAAATTATTTCTGAGTCTATCTAAGAAGTATGTCAGAGAGAGATTAGCATTTGAATCAGTAGACTGAGTAAAGAAGATCTGTTCTCACGAGTCTGGGTGGCCATCATCCAGTCTGTTGAGGGCCTAAATAGAACAAAAAGGCAGAAGAAGAGTGAATTTTCTCTCCAGAGCTGAGACATTCATCTTCTCATGCCCTCACATATCAGAGTTCCTGGTTCTCAGAACTTTGGGCCTGAACTGAAACTACCCACTGCTTTTCCTGAACCTCTAGTTCACAGACGGAAAATCATGGAACTTCTTACCACCATAGCCATGTAAGCCAATCTCTCATAATTATGTGTACCTTATTGGCTCTGTTTCTTTGGAGAACCTTAATATGGTGCCTTTCTCAAGTGATCTCTTACCCTATATTTCTCGATAAAAACTGATCTACCAAATAATTAAAAACTACATATATTATACTGCAGTCATCCCAACTCACTTATAGAGCAAAGAAATTACAGACATCCTGGAGAACATGAGGAGAGGTAGGAATTCTCTTCCCAGAAACACACAAAACTCTGCATGAGATTTCAGATGTCTTACTTTTCTTCTTAGCCATTCATAGACTTCCAGGATTCCATGGAACTTAGGTTAAGAACCCAGGTTTAAATGGAATCTTGTGGAGCTAAAACAATAACCTGAAGATTGACTTCAATGTCACCCCAGTAGTCCACTGAGGGAGACGTTTCAGGAGTGCACATTCATTTTTTACCCCTTAGATCATCATATTTAAGTGGACTGTCTCTTGGCTTCTACCTGGGAGGCAGAACAGAGGAACCCACATGCTGGCTGTGATCATCCAGTCTATTTCTGGAATGTTGTCCTGCTGACTGAGGGTTTCAGCTAAGCACACTCATTACCAGTTGTACCCTGGATGTACAAATAACAAATGCCAGTAAGGATCTGGAGGCAGACCATCTTGGACGGGTTGAGCTAACTCATAAGTGCCACATGCCAAAGTATGAAGAGTGTGATTCATGTGTGGGAGGGAAAAGGGACATGTGAAAATGCGAAAAAAACTTTGTCTTGGACAGGAACTTTTCCATTAGGGAAATCAACCTTGGCATAGAAACTAAAGTGTAGACATGAGATACAAAAACAGTGAGATCACCACCACCAACACTCTTCAGAATCAACTCCCACTGAGTTACACTGAATCAAAGAGATGGAACTTTCATCAACTCCCAGAGGGAGTTAATAAACCTTTTTGTAATAAACCTCATTCTGGATAAAAGAAGACAACTTATTTACAAGGGGAATTTCCCTGCTATGGTACAGACAGGAAAGTCTAAAAAAATTTTACTTTATCTTATTTCATTCTGATTGGCTTCACTTAGTAGGAAAAAGTAGAAAATCTTTTATATACTATAAATCTTTGGATTGCTTTCATTGTCTGAAACTTCTTGGATCACACTACTATGATAAAAACATAATTGAAAGAACCCAGAAGAGAATTACTAGAAAAAAAAAAGAGTTTAATCCATGCTAATTAAGATTACAGCCAACCTCTGCCTTGTTGGTAATAAACCAAAGTAATACCGCTGGAGACACAAAAAAGTCATTATTTTCCAAGAAATTACATCAGTTCTCTGGACAGATGTAAGAGAGTGTACAATCGAGAAGGCTGTGACTCAGAGACAATTCAATTTTTTATCTGCTTTGCCGACTGTGATAACATACAAGGAAGCGTCAGAAAGGAGGAAATCCGTTCTCTCCACGTCATTCCGTACAGTACTGCGCCCTTCATCACCTTGGCTAGATCCTTAATACTGAAAATACTGTGATGGTAGTGTGAGACTCCGTGGGCTGTGCAGAGAAAGAACCCCAGAGGCACCTCCCCTGGTCCTCTTCTGCAGCTAATTTGCAACATTCCCTCAAAACTTTGCTGCTGAAAACAGGGAGCCGGGTTGAGATGGGTGAGCCAGTGGTGGTGAGGAGGGAGGAGCCTCCTGTCCATCTTCTGCCTTTTCCTGCTTCATGTCCATACCTGTATGGGAGTGAAAAACACAAATTCTCTCCAAGCACCTGGGGTAGGATGTAAGGGGCGCCAAACTCCCTGTTTTAGCACTTTTCATCCAGTCTCTTCACCAAGAGCCATCTGGCCAGTGTGGATGGAGTAGTTAACCACAGTGGCTGAGACAATGCACGCCACACAGGAGTGACCTGTAAATACTTCTGAATAAGGTAATATAAATCTATTTATGGCCTTTATCTCACTCTTCTCCTATCTAACCACAACGCTGGCCCTCAGACACGCTGCTCCATGGGAGAATGGAAGATATATCTCAATAAAAAGTATCTCAAAGAAGTATAGGCTGTCAAATAAAATCAGGAAATGCTGGGAAACTTCCGGCGGTATAGTGATAACTTTTCCAGGTCCCCGAAACAGGCTGAATTCTTAATAGGACTATGGGCTATAGAATTATTATCCAAATAAGTTTAGTTAGATGAGCAACAAATTGTGATGTATGTGTTTAATGTAATATTATTCAGCCTCATTATTATTTCAAAGGAGGAAGTCTTCAATGTGAGTGAAATGAAGACATTGTATTGAGTGAAAGTCATTCACAAAAGGACAAATGTATTGATTCCACTTATTTGAGGTGGCAAGAGTAGTCAAATTTATAGAGAAAGCACAATTGTGCTTGCCAGGAGCTCAGGGAAGGGGTGAATAGGAATTGTTTAATAAACATAGTCTCAGTTTGCAAAATGAAAGGTTTGGAGATGGATGGTAGCGATGATTGCACAACAGTGCAAATGTGTTTAATACCATTGAATTGTACACTTAAAAATGGTTGAAGGTAATTTTGTTATATGTATTTTACCATAATTAATACTAAAAGAAGGGCTGGGGGATATAGTTCAGTTGGTAGAGTGCTTGTATCACATGCAAAAGGCCCTGGGTTCAATCCCAAGCACAACAAAAAATTTTTTAAAAAAATCTAAAAGAAGATAAGTGGCACCTGCCTGTCATCCCAGCAACTTGAGAGAATGCGGCAGGAGGATTGAAGGCCAGCCTGGACAATTTAGCGCAATACCATCTCCAAAGTAAAAAATAAAAAATGGGGGAAGCTGGGGTCTGTCATTGGGGTGCACACCTGTAATCCCAGCAACTTGGGATATTGAGGCAGGAGGATTGCAAGTTCAAGGCTAGGTGGGCATTAATAAGAACGTCTCTCAAAATAAAAGGGGGTGGGCTGTAGCTCAGAGTTATAGCACCCCTGGGTTCAATCCCCAGTACCCAAAAAGAGAGGAATGCAGACTAGTCGGGTGAAGACCAACTATATAAGTAAGGAATAAGAGCACAGAAGGAAGGGTAGATTCTGGGAATAGTTAAGGGTTAGAATTAATAGGACTTGGTGATTAATTGAAACTTGTTAGGCTATGAGTTTTTTAGGACATAGGATTGAAATCTTGTCATAGTTATATTCCCTAGCACAGAGTATCTGGGTTCATGAATAATGAGTTGATGAGTAGATTAAAAAAAAAAGTATAAATTTATTCCCAATTTCTGATGTGGACATCTGGTGCTATTGATACCGTTGCCTCTTTAGGTTTGGAAAGAAGTAAATCCATGCTCTTTAGGAAATAACGAATGTGTGTCCTCTGCTGGATATCTGGGTGGGTACATCCAAAACTTCACAGAAAGGATGCATACAAGTGAGAGTCAATATTCTGCAGAAGGATGGAATCAATTGGAGAGAATGTGTAGAGGGGAAGAAAAGTGAGTCATGAACAAAACTCAGAGAATATAAGTGTTGTGTAAATAGACAAAAAACCCTAACAGAAAATTGTGAAAGAGTAAAAGGCAAGAGGAGAATCAAACACTACTGCAATTAGTAATAACAATAATAAAGTAGCTACAAAAATAGCAATAGCTACAATATTACCAATGATTAATGAGGAATAACTATATTCATACTGTTACATGCCAGAGACTGTGCTAAGGGTTTTACAATGCTTGTCTCATTTGCTTCTCAAAACCACCACTAAATTACATTTTCTTACCTTTAGCTCACAGAAAGGAAAAGTAAATTTCAGAGAAGATAAGTGCCTTTGTGGCAGAGCTGAGATTCCAAACTTTGAAATCCAAGTAACTACTACATTATGAGGCCATTTAGTCTTAAGGAATAATAAATCGTATGTCCATTCTTTCAATAAGAAAATATTATAAGGCATCTCTGGCATCTCTGCATACTCTGAAATTGAGAAACCTGGAGGAAAATTAATAGTTTTCACTTTCAGCCTTTGGATAATTGGTTCATTTCCTTCTTATAGATGGGAGGGAAATTGAATGAAAATATGGGGAATTTATCCAACTTCCATAACCTTTTTTCAAGAACAAGAAAGATAAAGTTGAAAGTAGGAAGAATATGGTTTATTGTGGTTAATCAAAGTAAAATTAAAACATGGAACATGTTGAGTAGGTTTCAGATTGCAGTGATAGAAGCTGTGAAAGAGAAAGAGATGCTTGGATACCATAGGAAGCAAGGCACTAAGCAATAAATAGAAGTCAAAGACAAAGGAAAGCTTTTGAGGATTGTGTGAGAAGTTGTGTGATAGGGCAGGTTTGGGACAAGATAAACAATGATGGGATCTCTCTGGATCATAGGGGAAGGCATTAGCTTAGGACAGCAGGAGAGCTGTGTCTTCTAACAAAAGGAGAAAAAGCACAAAAAAGCAAATTTCTTTTTTTTCAAAACTTTTTGTAGTTGTGTATGGACAGAATGCCTTTATTTTATTTGTTTATACATGGTGCTGAGGATCGAACCCAGTACTCACATATGCAAGGCAAGTATTCTGCCACTGAACTACAGGCCCAGCGCAGCTAATTCCCATTTTTTTAATTATTGTAAACAAATGGAATACATGTTCTTTCTCTGTTTGTACATGGCATACAGGCATACCGTTTGTGTAATCATAAATTTACATAGGGTAATGTTATTTGATTCATTCTGTTATTTTTGTCCCTTCCCCCTCACCCCCCCACTCCTCTTTTCCCTCTATACAGTCCTTTCTTCCTCCCTTCCTGCACCCCTCCCTAACCCTAACTCTAAACCTAACACTAACCCCTCCGACCCCCCATTATGTGTCATCATCCACTTATTAGCGATATCATTTGTCCTTTGCTTTTTGAGATTGGCTTATCTCACTTATCATGATATTCTCCAGTTTCATCCATTTGCCTGCATATGCCATAATTTTATCATTCTTTATGGCTGAGTAATATTCCATTGTATATATATACCACATTTTCTTTATCCATTCATCAATTGAAGGACATCTAGGTTGGTTCCACAATCTGGCTATTGTGAACTGAGCAGCTATGAATATTGATGTGGCTGTATCTCTGTAATATGCTGATTTTAAATCCTTTGGGTATAGGCCAAGGAGTGGGATAGCTGGGTCAAATGGTGGTTCCATTCCAAGTTTTCTAAGGGGTCTCCACACTGCTTTCCAGAGTGGCTGCACTAATTTGCATCCCCACCAGCAATGTATGAGTGTACCTTTCTCCCCAAATCCTCGCCAACACCTGTTGTTGCTTGTATTCTTGATAATCGCCATTCTAATTGGGGTGAGATGGAATCTTAGGGTGGTTTTGATTTGCATTTCTCTTATTACTAGAGAAGTTGAACATTTTTCCATATATTTGTTGATTGCTTGTAGATCTTCTTCTGTGAAGTGTCTATTCATTTCCTTAGCCCATTTGTCGATTAGATTATTTGCATTCTTGGTGTAGAGTTTTTTGAGTTCTTTATAGATTCTGGAGATTAGTGCTCTATCTGAAGTATGATTGGCAAAGATTTTCTCCCACTCTGTAGGCTCTTTCTTTGCATTGCTGATAGTTTCCTTTGCAGAGAGAAAGCTTTTTAGTTTGAATCTATCCCAGTTATTAATTCTTGCTTTTATTTATTGTGCTATGGGAGTCCTGTTGAGGAAGTCTGGTCCTAAGCCGACATGTTGAAGCTCTGGACCTACTTTTTATTCTATAAGATGCAAGGTCTCTAGTCTGATTCCGAGATCCTTAATCCATTTTGAGTTGAGTTTCATGCATGGTGAGAGATATGGGTTTAGTTTCATT
Source organism: Sciurus carolinensis (assembly GCF_902686445.1). Classification (NCBI taxonomy): domain Eukaryota; kingdom Metazoa; phylum Chordata; class Mammalia; order Rodentia; family Sciuridae; genus Sciurus; species Sciurus carolinensis. The sequence goes on from NC_062229.1 coordinate 12,270,469, forward strand.
TTGTTGCATATGGATTTCCAGTTTTCCCAGCAACATTTGTTGAAGAGGCTATATTTTCTCCATTGCATATTTTTGGCCCCTTTGTCTAGTATGAGAAAATTGTATTTATTTGGGTTTGTATCCGTGTCCTCTATTCTTTACCATTGATCCACCATTCTATTTTGGTACCAATACCATGCCGTTTTTGTTACTATTGCTTTGTAGTAGAGTTGAAGATCTAGTATTGCGATACCCCCTGCTTCACTCTTTCTGACCAGGATTGCTTTAGCTATTCGGGGTTTTTTATTCTCCCAGATGAATTTCATAATTTCTTGCTCTATTTCTGTAAGGTACATCATTGGGATTTTAATTGGAATTGCATTGAATCTGTATAGCACTTTTGGTAGTATGGCCATTTTGACAATATTAATTCTGCCTATCCAAGAACATGTGAGATCTTTCCATCTTCTAAGGTTTTATTTAATTTCTTTCTTTAGTGTTCTGTAGTTCTCATTATAGAGGTCTTTCACCTCTTTTGTGAGATTGATTTCCAAGTATTTTATTTTTTTCGAAGCTATTGTGAATGGGGTAGTTTTCCTCATTTCTCTTTCTGAAGATTCGCTTATGTATAAAATTGCCTTAGATTTATGTGCATTGATCTTATATCCCGCTACTTTACTGAATTCACTAATTCACTAATGAGATCTAAAAGTTTTCTGGTGGTATTTCCTGGTTCCTCTAAGTATACAATCATATCATCAGCAAATAGGGATAGTTTGAGTTCTTCTTTTCCTATTTGTATCCCTTTAATTTCTTGGTCTGTCTAATTGCTCTGGCTAGAGTTTCAAGGACGATACTGAATAGAAGTGGTGAAAAGGGCATACCTGCCTTGTTCCAGTTCTTAGAGGGAATGCTTTCAGTTTTTCATGATTTAGAATAATATTAGCCATGGGCTTAGCATAGATGGCCTTTACAATGTTAAGGAATGTTCCCACTATCCCTATTTTTTCTAGTGTTTTGAGCATGAAGGGGTGCTGTATTTTATTAAATGCTTTTTCTGCATCTATCGAAATAATCATGTGATTCTTGACTTTAAGTCTATTGATATGGTGAATTACATTTATTGATTTCCTGATGTTGAACCAAACTTGCATCCCTGGGATGAAACCCACTTGATCATGGTACACTATCTTTTTAATATGTTTTTATATGCAATTTGCTAAAATTTTGTTTATAATTTTTGTGTCGATGTTCATTAAGGATATTGGTCTGAAATTTTCTTTCCTCGATGTGTCTCTGTCTGGTTTAGGTATCAGGGTAATATTGGCTTCATAGAATGAGTTTGGGAGGGTTCCCTCCTCTTCTATTTTATGGAATTCTTTGAGAAGTATTGGAATGAGCTCTTCTTTAAAGGTTTTGTAGAACTTGGCTGAGAGCGCATCTGGTCCTGGATTTTTCTTTGTTGGTAGGCTTTTGATGACTTCTTCTATTTCAGTACTTGAAATTGGTCTATTTAAATTGTGTATGTCCTCCTCGTTCAGTTTAGGCAATTCATATGTCTCTAGAAACCTGTTGATGTCTTCGAAATTTTCTATTTTGTTGGAGTATAGATTTTCAAAATAGCTTCTAATTATGTTTTGTATTTAAGTCATGTCTGTTGTGATATTTCCTTGTTCATTTCGAATTTTAGTGATTTGGGTTTTCTCTTGTCTTCTCTTTGTTAGTGTGGATAAAGGTTTATCAATTTTGTTTATTTTTTCGAAGAACCAACTATTTTTTTGTCACTTTTTTGTATTGTTTCTTTTGTTTCAATTTCGTTGATTTCAGCTCTGAGTTTAACTATTTCCTGTCTTCTACTACTTTTGTGTTGGTCTGTTCTTCTTTTTCTACAGTTTTGAGCTGTAGTGTTAGGTCGTTTATTTGTTGAGTTTTACTTCTTTTATTAAATGCGCTCCATGAAATAAATTTTCCTCTAAGTACTGCTTTCATAGTGTCCCAGAGATTTTGATATGATGATTCTTTATTCTCATTGACCTCTAAGAATTTTATAACTTCCTTCCTTAGATCTTCGGTTATCCATTCATCATATAATAGCATATTGTTTAATCTCCAGGTGTTGGAGTAGGTTCTGTTTTTTACTGTTTCATTTATTTCTAACTTCAATCCATTATGATCTGATAGAATACAAGGTAGTGTCTCTATCTTCTCATATTTGCTGACATTAGCTTTGTGTCATAATATATGGTCTATTTTAGAGAAGGATCCATGTGCTGCTGAGAAGAAAGTGTATTCGCTCTTGGTTGGATGGTATTTTCTATAAATGTCTGTTAAGTCTAAATTATTGATTGTGTTATTGAGATGTATGGTTTCTTTGTTCAATTTTTGTTTGGAAGATCTGTCCAGTGGTGAGAGAGGCGTGTTAAAATCACCTAGTATTATTGTGTTATGGTCTATTTGGTTTCTAAAATTGAGAAGGATTTGTTTAACATACATGGTGAGCCACTGTTTGGGGCATAGATGTTTATAATTGTTATATCTTGCTGATTTATGCTTCCCTTAAGCTATATGAAATGTCCTTCTTTATCCCTTCTGAATAACATTGGCTTGAAGTCCACATTATCTGAAATGAGGATGGATACTCCAGCTTTTTTGCTGAGTCCATGTGCATGGTATGTTTTTCCCCATCCTTTCACCTTTAGTCTCTTTCTATGAGGTGAGTCTCTTGCAGGCAACATATTGTTGGATCTTTCTTTTTAATCCAATCTGCCAGTCTGTGTCTTTTGATTGATGAATTCAGGCCATTAACATTCAGGGTTATTATTGAGATATGATTTGTATTCCCAGTCATTTGGTTCATATTTAAAATTTTATTTATTTATTTATTTATTTTTTGACACATCTTGGTTCCTCCTTTATTTGACATTTCCTTTAGGATAATTCCTCCCTTTGCTGATTTGCTTCTTTGTTTTTTATCTCTTCCTTATGAAATATTTTGCTGAGAATGTTCTGTAATGCTGGCTTTCTTTTTGTAAATTCTTTTAGCTTTTGTTTATCATGTAATGATTTTATTTCGTCGTCAAATTTGAAGGTAAGTTTTTCTGGGTATGAGATTCTTGGTTGGCTTCCATTTTCTTTCAGACCTTGAAAAATGTTGTTCCAGGCCCTTCTAGCTTTTAGAGTCTGGATTGAAAAATCTGCTGATATCCGTATTGGTTTCTCCCCTGAATGTAATTTGGTTCTTTTCTCTCACAGTCTTTAAAATTCTGTCTTTATTTTGTATGTTAGGTATTTTCATTATAATGTGCCTTGGTGTAGGGTCTGTTGTAATTTTGTGTATTTGGAGTCCTATAAACCTCTTGGACTTGATTTTCCATTTCGTTCTTCAGATTTGGGAAATTTTCTGTTATTATTTCATTGACTAGATTGTTCATCCTTTGGTTTGTTTCTCTAAGCCTTCCTCAATCCCAATAATTCTCAAATTTGGCCTTTTCATGATATCCCATATTTCTTGTAGATTCTGTTCATGATTTCTTACCATCTTCTCTGTTTGTTCAACTTTGTTTTCGAGGTTAAATATTTTGTCTTCAATATCTGAAGTTCTGTCTTCCAGGTGTTCTATCCTATTGGTTATGCTTTCTATGAAGTTCTTAATTTGGTTTATTGTGTCCTTCATTTCAAGGATTTCTGTTTGGTTTTTTTTCAATATCTCTAACTCTTTATTGAAATGATCTTTTGCTTCCTGAATTTGCTCTGTTAACTCTCGATTGGTGTGATCATTCAATGCCTACATTTGCTCTTTCATCTCATCGTTTGCTTCCCTAATCATTTTAATTATGTACACTCTGAACTCCCTTTCTTTCATTTCTTCTGCCATGCTATTGTTGGATTTTGTTGATGTAACATCTAGATTTGGTTGGGGCATTTTCTTCCCTTGTCTTCTCATACTGTTCAGGAATCAGTGGGTCATTAAGATATTGCAGATTTCCTCTATTGACTTATAATGTCCCTGAAGATTGCTAGTATATCCCCTCTTATCCTTCAGTAGCCTGAAGTCTTGGAGGAAGTTGATAATGCGGAGTTCCACAAAGAAGCTACCTCTCTAGGGGTGGTAACCCTCAGGTGGGGTATATTCCCTGCAAGTGGGCAGAGGTGCCTCCACTTGTTGACCAATGGTCATCCAAAGGGGAACTAGGCTGTGGGCTGAGGCAAGTCCTGTTTGTGCCTGTATCTCTGGTTTTACCATCCCTGTGGGAAAACCTCACCCGGCAGGGAAGACTCACCTGGTTGGGACGTCTCGCTGGTCAGTTCCCCTCCTAGAGGTTCCTCTCAATCTACAACTACCGCCTGGCCTGGGCTGTCTTCCTCTGCAACGTTCCTAGGGGGCCCGGACCTACCTCCTGGGCCTGGGAGCCTCACCCTTTGCAGGCAAGTCTCCTTAGGCTGCCTCTCCCAGAGAATCTGCCCGCAGTCCTGGAAACTTCACTCTGCCCCTAGGCGTGTCTCTGTGCGGCTCTTCCACCAAGAAGCCACCTAGCTACTGGGACCCTGCTCTGCACCTAATCGCCTGGCTATGTGGCCCCTGCCTCTGAACTGCCACCTGGAGCCCCATACAATAGCTCAGAGACCCAGAGACCTGCCACACACCTCCTCCTCCAGACAGCTGCCCGGTTTCTGACGCAGTTACTAGGAGTCCAAGCAACTCACTTTGCGTCTCCTCCTCCTGCCAACAGCCCGTAGCCCTAGGCAGTCACTCCAAGTCCAAGTGACCTGCCCTGTTCTTCCTCCTCTTCCTCGTGGTAGTCAGCCAGGTGTTCAGGAGCGGTGGCTCTGAGACTAATGACTCATCGCGCTCCTCCTCCATGCAGGCCACCGGTGTTCAGGAGTGCTTGCTTTTAGTCCAATCAACTCACCACTTGCCTCCTCCTCTGGCAACCAACTTTGGCTCTGATGCAGTCACTCCTAGACCAAGCAACCCACTGCGCTTCTCTTCATCCAGGCAACCCCCCTGGTGTTCAGAATCAATCATTCTGAGTCCAAACAGCTCGTCACGCAGCTCCTCTTCAGGCAGCCGCCTGGAGCCCCAGTGGTTGCTCCGAGTCCAAGCGCTATGCTGAGCCGCCTCCTCTACGATGATCCCAGTGGTCTGTGTTTACCGCTCCAGCGGTGGGAGGGGCGTCTTGCCGAGCAACTCTACTTCCCAAAGTTCCCTACATTCCAGGGCTACCGCCCCTTCTGGGACATCTCCCCAACAGGAGAGACTCACCCGGCGGCTTTGAGTTCGTCCCACGTCTCTCACTATCTCCTCTTTTGAATCTTGCGTCCTGGAGCAATGTGAAATGCAGCCGCCCTCTAGTCCGCCATCTTGAAAAAACCAGCAAATTCCTTTTTAAAAGTCAAAGGCAAGCTGAAAATCATTTATGGCAGAAGTGCCCAAACCCCCATAGTGTCAGAAGCTGGCAGGGAGGGGTGCATATGAGTTGGGATGTCTTCACAAGGTCATGGGAACTGTGAACAAACTCAGTGGTACATCCATTACTTAAAATTATCCACTTTCCAAATTTTTAAAAAAATTGTGCTGAAAGCTCTGCAAGGTGGCCCATGCCTATAATCCCAGCGGCTCCGAAGGCTGAGGCAGGAGGATCACACACAAGTTCAAAGTCGGTCTCAGCAAAAGTGAGGCACTAGGAAACTTAGTCTCTAAATAAAATACAAAATAGGGCTGGGGATGTGGCTAAGTGGTTGAATACCCCTGAGTTCAATCCTTGGTACCCCACCCCCTAAAAAAAGTGATATTGAGACTATGAATCTCCAGATTAAAGAAATTCAATGTCTTTCAGAAAAAAACAAAGTAAAAACATATCAGTTTATTTTGGAGAGAAAAACAATAAATAGAAATGGCAAGATTTGTCAAAATTCAATATAGTGGCTGTTATGGGGCGCAACTTAAGAACAGACCAATCACCACTGAGAAGTCCAAATTTGAGAGTCTCTATTAAGTTGGCCAGCTGACTGTCTCACACAATGCCCCAAAAAATGGCTATTGGGAGAACAGCCCCAACCACAGGGTTGTAGGGGTTTTTATACCAAAAATTACATCAATCATAAGTGTCTGTTGCTATGATTCAAAATTACAAGCATCATGAGATCTTCGACACAGGGGGAAGTGGGTCAAACTGACTCTTACCTAGGTACAAACTAAAGAATGGTTGCTAACATCCACACAATTACCGTTTACATGGTACATTGGTTACAACATAGGAGTTGCCATTGTATATTATTAAACATGTCACACCAAGTAACTGATGATGGGCACAGAGGTGGGGTGTTCCCATGGGAGAAAATTATTTCCTACATAACATGGAGTCTCAGAGCAAAATGGAGTCTGTTTAGTCATTTCCCTTAGAGTCTGGCCTATAACATTCTAATGGAGCCAGATCTGTCAGCCCATCACATTCCCCACTAGGTTTTTGTGCATAATCAAATCATTGATTCATTAGTAGTGCATAGGTGATTGCAGTGAGTGTGCAACCCCATTAGCTTAACAAACTGGATTCTATCTTTAACATATGTAGTTGAACACTTTATCATGCATGACCTGATTAAAAATCAGATCAATTTAGATCAATACATGAGTCCCATATGTTTCCTTTTTGGAACCCATTTGACATTGACGAAGTCTTCTGACTGAAATGGGTGTTGGAAATCAGTGGTCTCTTGGGGCTGGTTTGCTCATAAGCTGATCCTGTTGGAGAGACTTAACAACAGGTTAGAACAGGAGCAGGTTCTTGGGAAGGGTGGAGGAAGGGCTCTGAAAGCTTTAACATTTTAATCACTCAGAGGTCATTTGCCTCCAACATTCTGGACCCAAACTGGCCCTTACTTTTGTGATATAACCCAATTTACCTATCTATAGTTACTGTTTTTTTAAAATTTTTATTATTACCCCTCTAATTTTAGGGACCTTTTACTGCTATAAGGAAAAAGGGCGATGACTGCTCTTGCTGCTTCGAGCTGAGAGGGGGCAATGTGGGGTGGGCAAGCAGTAAAATGTTCCCTTCTTTTTTTAGGGGTAAAAGTCTTGTTCTATGAAAGAAATAAAAACCATGAGTACAAAATAAATAGCATCTGGAACATGTCAATGAATATCATGAAGCTGATAGAAATTAATAATCTCTTACCAGGAGGTGGAAGAGCTGATAAGTTGTTCCCATAAAAAGGCCTAACAAAGCCTAACAAGTCTGGAGAGGATAAGGCCTCAATTGTAAATCTTTAACACTGTTGGAGTTATCAGGAATGTAAGCACAACACTTAGTTAAGTTATTTAATGTCACCTGATTTTTCTAAAATATCTTTTTACTAGCATGATCTTTTTGCTTAGTAGAGATCCCTTTATTTTTGTTTCTTAGGGTTAGAGAATCATACTAGCAAACATTAATTAAGTCTACCTGTACCGGAGGTTAGATGATCTGTAGGCCTTAAACTGACTAAAAACTTATAACTCTGGCAGTTTCTCTTGATAGTTATCAGGCATTTTTGTCTAGGAATCTTTTTTGTTACCTCCAGTTTTACTTATTTTGGGGGCTAACACAAGTTTACATCTTAAGTAACATGAAAATAACTATTGTTTTATTTTTAAAATGTCCAGGAATGACTGTGTTTTGGTTTTAACTGCTTTGCTAGGTGTTTAAGACCAAGCTTGTCAAATTGACCTTGTTCCTATCTAATGTTAAGAGTCAGCTGAGTTCCCACAAGGGTCACTCTTGGGGAACTTGAGAGCAGCTCCTTAGCTCCTTTTAGTGCCATTCACCTGGTAGGGTCTCCTTGATAAGGTGGCTTCCTTTGGAAGCATTAGGGATGTCTCCCTTTTCCAAGGACTCTCCTCTGCATCAGGTACACTGATTGGCTTCTTATTCTCTAGTGGTCACATCAGTCTCCCTGATCAGAAGGTTGTGTGGCCCAGAGTTGCAAAGCTTCTTAGAGAAGTTCTCTTGTTCCCTGGGTTTAGGCTGACTCTGAGGGCAAGAGCCAAATATTGATTCTCTTGACCCCTGTATTTTAATCTCAATCTTTAGGTTTTGATCTTAAACATCCAGCAAGTCAGTTTCACCAATTATACAGTAAGAGTACTGAGTTTTAACTTTAATGCCTATGAATTTATAGTCATTTAACCACTTTTATTAAACTGGGGTCCAAATTATCTGTCCTATAGGTGACAGCTTATTATCACAAGTTAATTTAGATTGTTCTTGAAGCAGTACCTCTGTAAAACATTAATCAGTCAACAGTTACAGAGTTTACAAGGGAAATAAGTGAACTGAAATCTGACTTATTTTGGAGCCATTGTAACATGCAGCAAGGTACTGAAGAAAGCTGAGAGAGATTTTAACTTTTAAAGAAAATTTAGACTTTGTAATGTAGTACAACACTCTAACAGTTGCTGTTTAACCAGAATTGTACAAGCCTCCAATTTTTAAGACTAGTTGCTCTAGAGAATAAAACATAACAGGTACAATGTTAAGAGTAAATTAATGTTCTCTGAATTATTGGTCATTTTAGCATATAGACTGAAATTTGGATTATAGTAATACATTTACATTTTTACCCCAGTGTAGAAGGTTCAGGTCCAGTTACAGAATACTAAATGATATAAATAAGTCCCCAGTAAAATTCCTTATTTTGATAAGTTTAAATTTACCATTACAACTTTAGGTGGATAACACCAGCTTGATAAATTGGCAAAATGTTTTCCTTTTTCATGATATCAACTTTTAAACAGATCAGGCTCCCATTATCTTTTAAAATTTACTTTTAATTAACATTTTTAATCTCTTAATTAGACCATTTTGTTGTTTATTTAGCTGTATTACAGCTTTATTTTATCACATAAAGACATTTTTACTTATATATATATTTACTAAATATATTTTTGTATTTAAAATCTTGTAATATATTAATCTGTTGATCCCCCTTTTTTAAAATTTATATTTTGGAACAACACTTATAAATTTCTGAATTCAGATAAATTACTCCATTTTAATCTGATGAAATGCTTTGTTACTTATAGAACTCTATTTTAATATAGTTGAAACTTTTGGACCCTTTATATAGAATAATACCTGTTAAGACTTTTAGTAATCATGTTTTTAGTGATAACATAAACTAAATATAAACCCTTTTTTTAATTTACCATTTATGAAAGCACCAAATATGTTTTAAGTTTGTTACCCTGTGGAATTTAAGGAGTTAAGTGTACTTGATGTTATATTTAACAGTTAGCATTTTAACTTTTTAAACCAATCAGATGTCTCTAGCAAACACATCCATGATCAACCCTATATATGTTAAATGTAATTTAGTTATTTTTTTAAAAAACCAAGATATCAGAGAATTGTATTGAGCCATATCAGTCCTTTCCTTTTGTTGAAGAAAAACCTAGAAACAATGGATATTATACATTTTGTAAAATTAACATTTTATTTATTTTTTTTGACCACCTGGAAACAAAACTGTGTTAGTAACTTGGAAGCCATATTTTTGTTTACCAAATTTAAAAACCTTTTAAATCATGTAAATCAAAAGCATTTGGATCCATTTTTAAAATTTTTAATTTATAAGCTCATATGTCAATTTTGGTACCAAATATATGTAGACATGACAATACACTGGTGTACATATACAGAAAATAAACATATGGACAAAGACCTTATAGTTTTTTTTTAAAACCCATTAAATTGAGAGTTAACCTTTGTAAACTGGCCTCTGAATGAAACAGAGCATTAAGAAAACTTTATATTTGGATAAAATAGGTCTGATTAAAAATTAACCTAGGTGCACCAGATCAAAATTATGAACTCAAAACAATAGAATTTTAAAAGTCTTTTTGGCCTCCATGCCGAGATGAAAAAGAATTAAGAGAATATAGACAAGGTTATGGCTTATCCCTTCCTGAAGGAGTTTCCCGAAGAGACAGCAAGGGAGCTATTTCCATTGGTCTTTTTGGGAGAGCCCCCTCAGGTTGGGGTCTTGTTCTAAACCAGTTTTCCTGGTCTCTTGGATAGCAGTCATTAAAATTTTAGTCTGGCATTTTGGTGGACCAACTCCAATAGTTGGAAGATCCAATTGGCTGCTGTTTATATTTTAATGTAGGTTTTAGTGAACATGGTTAAAAAAATTTTTAAACATTTTTCCAAATTTGACTATAAAACATTGGATCAGATTTTTCAGGCTGCCCAAAGAAAATTTGGTGGTCCCCTGAGGGGGCCATCTGACCTCAAAATTTGGTCATTCTGTCTCACAGAATTTAGAGAGAAAAGATATCACAGCGGGTTCCGTAATTACTGGTTCTCTTCTGGAATTCCTGGAAATTAGTTAACATGCTCTGGAGGGGAGTACAAGACTGACGTGAGGGAGACTGACCCATGCTTACACTTAAGGGCAAAAAAAAAAAAAAAAAAAAAAAAACAGAAAAGGACAAACAAACACAGAACAGATAAAACATCAAAGACACAGACACATGGCCACTCCAGATTCCAAACCAGAGGAACTGAGCAATGTCTTGCCAGTCCTGGACTCGGGAAGTAATGCTGTGTCCAGCCTTCCTCAGAGTTCCCAGATGTGGATCCACCAGAAACAGACTTACCGGTCCCCCAGGGGTGCAGAAACAGGTGACTCTCTCAGAGAATTTAGTTCAGTACTGGGGTGGGGCTCCACAGACCGCGCAGCCTGGGGCTGAGGAATGTCTCTCAGAGGCCTTCCCCTAGGAACAACATTGTGGTCTCTCCCCTCCACAGGAGTTTCCAGGGTCAGTGGTGAGCAGTGGTTACCCACCAGGCAGCGAGGATCTCGCTGGAGCCTCCAAATGTTATGGGGCGCAACATAAAAACAGACCGATCACCACTGAGAAGTCCAAATTTGAGAGTCTTTATTAAGTTGCCAGCTGACTGTCTCACACAATGCCCCAAAAAATGGCTATTGGGAGAACAGCCCCAACCACAGGGTTGTAGGGATTTTTATACCAAAAATTACATTAATCATAAGTGTCTGTTGCTGTGATTCAAAATTACACACTAACATCATGAGATCATCGACAGAGGGGAAAGTGCGTCAAACTGACCCTTACCTAGGTACAAACTAAAGAATGGTTGCTAACATCCACACAATTACCGTTGTTTACATGGTACATTGGTTACTACATAGGAGTTGCCATTGTATATTATTAAACATGTCACACCAAGTAACTGATGATGGGCACAGAGGTGGGGTGTTCCCATGGGAGAAACTTATTTCCTACATAACATGGAGTCTCAGAGCAAAATGGAGTCTGTTTAGTCATTTCCCTTAGAGTCTGACCTATAACATTCTCATGGAGCCAGATCTGTCAGCTCATCACAGTGGTCAATCATAGTGGCACATTCCTGTAATCCTAGCAACTTGGAAGGCTAAGGCAAGAAGATTGCAAGTTCAAGGCCAGAGTCAACAACTTAGTGAGACCCTGCTTCAAAATAAAATAAGAAGGGTTAGAGATGTAGCTCAGTAGTAGAGTCCCCCTGGATTTAATCTCTAGTAGCACACACACACACACACACACACACATACAAAATTAATACAGTGAGGTATAGTGGTTACCTGTGAATGTTCCAAAATATTTGTGATGGTGGTGGTGGTGGTTGGTTGTTTTTGAGACAGTCTTCCCATGTTGCTCAGGCTAGCCTGGAACTCCTGGACTCAAGCAATTTGGGAGGCTTCAGCCTCCCAAATAGATGAGACTTCAAGTATGTACCACGGTGCTTTACACATTTCAAAATTTTAAATCACTCTGCTGATGAGACAAAATACACTCAATAACAAGATTCAGCTGCTTCTTGGACCACTTGTCTACAATTCTAATTTAGGAAATATGCTGGTTATGGTAAGTGATGGTATTTGGCAGAGCTGGCTCCTTCCTTTTGGAAATGTTGATTCTATAGCAATGATATTCAATGATGCAGTTGACAATAAGACTTTGTTCACTGGAAATACTGGGTTATTAAAGTTGCTGATGCATTCAGATATATAATTTCTGATTTTAGATTTAATTACTAGGGGAAAACAGAAGTGTGAACAGTAACTCATAATTTTTTTTAAAAGAGAGGAACCTGGGCAGAAAAGTGATGAAATTCACTTCTGTGTAGTCTCATTTTTTTTAATTGTTTTTTTTTTTTGTTTGCTTTTATTACATGGGAGACCAAGTTATCTGCAGAAGCATGAAATAGAAAGTTTGAGGAGAATTTTAGAGTAGCTGTGATGGAAGCATGAATGAAAGCAGCTCAACAGAGCTTAGTAAAACTTTTGTTGGAGAGCCACAAAGACTAAATGAAGATTAGAAGTCCAGAAACTTCTAGTGGCACCAGGCATCATGATTATTTTCTTTCTTCAGCAATGCTCAGGAAAGAAACAGGGGTCTGAATTTATATTGGATTTTAGAGTTTGGGATATAGATGTGATGAGAACAAGAATCCAACAGTCTATATGTAATCCTCAGTTATTAATATTGAAGACAGATAAATGTTACTAGCAGGGAAAAATATTTACACAATGCTCCCCTCTTCCTGCTGCCCACACCTTGTGTAGTTCTTGCTCACATTGTGGACAGGGTGATCTGAGTGATCAGTAGTGGACTGCAGAAGTGAATATGTTTACAGTCAATGAGGACCTGAGGCCAGTCAACAACTATGCAAGTGACCTTGGCAGTGGGTTTCCAGCCCAAGATGAGCTTAGAGATGACTATAGCCTCAGTCAACAGCTTTACTCTAACTTTATCAGAGATCCTGAGCCAGAATGACCCAGTTAAGGCACTTCTAGATACACTAAAAAACTGTATGAGAGCTGGGCGCAGTAGCACAGGCCAACTTAATCCCAGCGACTCAGGAAGCTGAGGCAAGAAAATCACAAGTTCAAGGCCAGCCTGGGAAACTTGGTGAGATCAACCCCTGTCTCAAAATAAGAAATTAAAAGGACCATGGGGATGTAGTTCCACAGTAAAGTATCCCTGGGTTCAATCCTCATTACCAAAAAGCAAAAGTAAACTAAGACCCTGTATGATATGTTTGTTGTTATAAGTTGCTAAATTTGAGATATTTTTTTTTTCATGGTACTGAGGATTGAATCCAGGGGCACTTAACCACTGAGTCACATCCCCAGTCTTTTTTTTTTTTTAATTTTATTTAGAGGCAGAATCTCACTGTGTTGCTTAGGACCTCAATAAATTACTGAGGCTGACTTTGAACTTGCGATCCTCCTGCCTCAGCCTCCGGAGCCACTGGGATTACAGGCATGCACCACCATGCCCAGCTTGAGTTAATTTTTAATGCAGTAATAAATAGCACATAATACATACAGAGTAGGGAGAAGTATGTCCCTTGCCTAAAATTCACCTGGATTTTCACAGAGCTAAAAATGTGACTTGAAAGTAAAAAAAAAAAAAAAAAAAAAAAAGGAGGTCATTTCTGGTTTCAAAAATTGTTGGACTTGGGTCAGTAGAGGGACCAGAGAGGAGAGACACGCAAAATGTACTAAAAATGTGCGTTAGTTACGTCAATGCCAGCATGTTGAAAGAAATGGCCCTGTGTATTACAAGCACAAATTAAGAAAATGGTTTTTCCTTCCTTATGGTCTCACATGAGGTTGCAATGGAACAATACACTTAAAAGTCTTCCAAACCTTTTGTCTACCTGAGGTTCTACCTGAAACCACCAAAAAAAAGCTCTCAGGGTTCTTAACAAGAGGTCTTATATAGGCACCTTCTGATTTTATCTTTACTCTTCCTGACCTGTGTTTTTGTTTTGTTTTGTTTTGTTGTGTTGTGTTTTGTTTTTTCTTCTAGAATCTGGGGTTGAGAAACTGTCATGTTTTTCAACCATCAATCCTGAGATTCCCATATTTCTTCTGCATTCTTCTTGTGAAGAGAATGGTTCCTTATTTAGTCGTTTATTCTGTAACACCCTCTTATTAAAGTAAGTCGTTTGGCACCTTCATGGTCTCATAACCCAATTATAAATTTATTAAGTACATTTTCTTTCTTTTCCAAGTCATAAAAGGTGATGGCATCTCTTTTTCCACCAGGACATTAAACCAGTTGTCCTTTCCAACCTCAATAGCAATTATCCTTGCTGTTCTTCCAGGCTCCACTGATGATCTCTTACCTTCTAGTCTGTGTCCACTGCCCAATCTCAAAGTTAAGGTTCAGTTTTTTTATTGCAGCAATATCCCAATTTCTGTTTCAGTTATCTATTGTTCCATAATAAAACCACCTGAAACCACCTTATTATCTTTTAGTGAGTGTATTAGGTAGCTTTTGTGTCACTGGTTCCAAAATACCCAACAAGAACAACTTAGAGGAAGAAAAGTTTATTTGAGGCTCCTGGTTTCCGAGGTCTCAGTCCATAGATGGTTAACTCCTTTACTCTGAGCCTAAAGTGAGGCACAACATCGTGGGGGAAGGACCCAGGAGAGGAAAGTTGCTCAGTTCATGGAAGGGTTAGGAAGATGAGAGAGAGGGATGGAGGTGGTACATGGAAAATACTCCCTTCTAGGGCACATCCCCAGTGACCCACATCATTCAGCCATGCCCCACCTACCTACAGTTGCCACCCAGTCATTCAAACTAGGATGGACTGATTAGGTTACAGCTCTCACAATCTAGTTGTTTTACTTCTGAACATTCCTACATCAACACAGGAACTTTTGGAGGACACTTCATAACCAAACCATAACAGTGACTTGAAATAATTTATTTTTTCTTCTGATTCTGCTGGCAGCAGTCTGGATGGTTCTGACAGTCTTACATGAGCTCTGGACTGCTTGTCATGGTTAAGTTCAGGTGGAAACCAGGGTGGCCTGGAAGGTCCAAGATGGCCTCACTCACATTTCCAAGACCTCAGGGTTTGTTGCTGGCTGGAGAGCATTGTTCTCCTCCATATAGTCCATCATTCTTCAGCAGAATAAACTGTGTATCTTCAAAATATGGTAGTTAAGGCCATCCCAAGTTCCAAAAGGTAGAGAAATAGACTCCAATTCTTGATGAATTTGTTACCAATCCACTCAGAGTTGAATTTAGATGGAAATCACAAAATGGCAGGTATGAGCCCTTTAACTCAACTCTGAGTGCTAGCAGTTCTCTCTCAGTGTCACCAGTTCTACTGCTACCAGCTTATCCTACTCAATTTGAGCTAGAAATCACAAACAGACAAAACAAAACCACCTGAGGGAGGCTTTATTAGGGCTTATGCTGCAGCACAAGGGAGGCCATGTGAGGGACAAAATTCCCAGATTGGCTCTCTAAGAATGAGAGGAGGGCAGCTTATATAGGCAAGAGGGGTGGGCTCTTGCAGGTGCATAGTCAGCTGTTGACTGCATAATTTCTGCATGATCCTGCTAGTCATGGTGATGTGTGTCCTTGGTACTCGATTGTCATAGGGTGGTAGAGATGCTCATTACCACCACCCAAGGAAGCTGTAGTAAATTCCCAGCAAGCCTTAAGGGAAGCCAGCAGCACCATGCCACCCAGGCATACAAAGTGGCTGGGACTGAAAAGGTGGCCTTGGAACAGCAGCAACTGAAGCAGCAGTTGCTATGGCAACAATGACAGCTACAGTGGTTGTCATGATGTCACAGAAGCAGCCATGCCATAGCAACACTTCTGGGGTGGCAACTGGATCTGGACATTGGGGGTGGGGGTGGGCAGCACTAGCCATAGAGTTGGTCTCCAGAGAAGCAGCAGCTGAAACTAGTTGCCATGGCAATAATGACAACCTTAGCTGTTGCCATGCAGCTACAAGAATAATGACTCTGATGCAGCCCTGGTGGTGCCCTGGCCCCCATTATCCCTGCCCCACCTGTATCTTATCTCACAGGCCCAGCGATGCCACCTGGCTACATCTGGGAGAGCAGCAGTGACTGTCAGCTGAGCAGTTGGTCACAATAGCTTCCACTGCCACTGGCTCCAGCAGCTTCTGTTTTCTGTAAAAACAATTTACATACAAGCAAAGAAAAAAAAGTATTTTTAAAACACAGGAAAAAGCAGAAAGACAACTTCTGGGGAAGTTTGGACTCTTCCTTTTCTGTCTCTAGTTGATTACAAGGTCATGATACATAAGGACTATGTTAGATAGCTTTCTGTCATTGTGATAAAATACCTGAGATGATAGATCTACATGGAGGAGAGATTTATTTTGGCTCACAGTTTCAGAGGTTCGTGGTCACTTAGCTCTGTTGTTTCTAGGACTATGATGAGACAGAACCCCACAGCAGGGAGTGCATGATGAAGTAAAGCTGTTCAATTCAAGGTGACCAGAAAGTAGAGAGAAAGAGAGGAAGGGGCTAGAGACAAAATATAACCTTCAAAGGGAATGTGACCTACTTCTTCCAACTAGGCCCCCACTTCCTAAAATTTCCAATATGTCCCAATAATCCATTCAGCTATGAATCCATAAGTGAATTAATCCAATCACAAGATCAGAGTCCTCATGATTCATGATCGCCCAAAGACACCACCTCTGAATACTGCTGCATTGGGAACAAAGCCTTCAACACACGAGCTTTTTGGGGGACATTTCAGACCCAAACATAACAAGGACATAGTGAGAGGCATGATTCATTGAAGGGTGTCAGTATAATGATCTATTTCCCGCCTTCAGTCCTATGTAAAACAGGCTGTTGCGGCACAGAGAAATTGGTCACAGCAGCCAGCCCCAACACAATACAGCTACTGCTTCACTCTATGCCAGTAGAATGGATGTTCAGTATTCTGTCTCTTTCACCAAGAAACTAATTTCTGTGCCAGTTTAATGTGATGCATCTGACTGGTATAATTTATATTCCACATCTGCACCTGGGAGCAAGGAAGCTGGAAGTTGGTTTGGATTTTTCATTGAAAAGGAAAGATTTTTCACTATTAAAATATGCATGTTTTTGAAAAAAATCAGGTTAATTACAAATGATAGATGCCTGCTACCAGCAAAATCTTTCAGTAGAATCTAAAACCTTTTAAGTGGGGGTGTTGTGGAAAATAAAGAAACACAGCAGTAAAAGGAAGCCATGCTTTGTGCACATTCATCTGTGCACAATCAGAGGAATAAATGCTACTGAAGGCCTGTGTCCAAGAAGCCCAGGAAAAAGCAACACAATGAAGGGGGTCCATACATGACCTGGAACAGCAGAGAAAATACAAATTCCAGACTGATGACATTCTAGAGAATGATAAGCCTTGCTAAGTAATACATTTCATAAATGTTAAAATCATAAAACTCAACTAAATATTAAATGAATCTATATCAAAGATTTTATTTAACTCATTATTTAATCAGTAAAATGTAAAAAACATAGAACTAAAAAATAGCCAGGCATGGTGATACATACATATAATCCTAGCAACTCAGGAGGCAGAGGAGGAGGATCACAAGTTCAAGGCTAACCCAAGCAATTCAGGAGTCCCTGTCTCAAAATAAAATTTTTTGAAAGGGCTGGGCTAGGAATGTAGTTAGGTGATAGGAAGTTTTGCCCAGTGTGTGCCAGGTCTGGATTCAATCCCAGTCCCCCTCCCCCCCAAAAATCTAAAAGATAGTTCAAAGGCAAGCCAGGCATGGTGGTGCATGCCTTAATCCCAGCAACTTGAGAGACTGAAGCAGGAAAATCTCAAGTTCAAGGCCAGTCTCAGCAAATTAGGGAGGCCCTAAAAAACTTAGCAAGATCCTGTCTCAAAATAAAAAATAAAAAGGGCTGGGATGTGGCTGAGTGGCAAAGTTCCCCCAGGTTCAATCCACAGTACCAAAAATAAATGAAATAAAGTAGTTCAAAGGCTAATTGAAAGAGCAAACACAGACACAGGCAATCAGGAATGCTGAGATAAAGTAACTAATAAACAAAACTAGCCAATATACTCAGAACAATAAATAAATAAATATACATATATACCAAAATTAATTTACATCTCTATAGATAAGTTGCATTATTTTGCATTATTTTCAGTTTATATACCTTACAAAGTTGTCTAGAGAAAAAGGTGTAAAATAGCTCAAGGACAATAAAAAACAGAAACAGTCATAAAATCTGAAAACTTAGGGAGTATACTAGGTAATTCCTAACATTCCACTGAAAATACCAACAGTATACTTTTGACCATTTCAAAATATTTCACAATTTTTCTTGATCCCTTAAAGGGAGAGAAAAACTGACACTTGAGTGAAATAAGCCCACATTGTATTTACACAATTAAAATCTGTTAAGAAAAAAATAGAGAATTCTACTTCAAATTAAGACTTAGAAAGTACTGATGGATATTCACCCACTCGTTTGGCAAGTGAAAGCTAAATTGGTCACAAAATCATAGTGTTTAAAACACATCAAAGAATTAAGTACACCTCCCAAAGCCTCTCGGTTACTAAATTCCCAAAAGTGATGAGCCTATCCGACAAGAGATGAAACCCATAGCTGCATTAAATACTCACAGAGCAGAGAAGGAGAAATCCCCACCTTAGATGAACACGGGCAACCAGAACACCAGCCTGACATAGGGAGCATATTGTTTACCTCTGTTTTTACTGGGCTTCTGCACAAAATGCCTTGTCCTACAATAAAAAATTTCAAGACACATAAAGAAGCAAGAAAATGTGATCCAAGAGCTAAAGAAGATAAAGTCAACAGAGTAAGCCCAAAGCTGACATTGTAGACCCAAAGATAGGAACTTTAAAGTAGCTGTGATAAATATGTTCTGATTTAGTAGAGAAGCTGGACAATATATGTGAAGAGATGGGGAAATCTTTGGAGAAATGGAACCTGTAGAAAAGAACCTAGTAGAAATATTAGAAATTTAGAAACTAAAAATATGTAAATTTTAATAGGCTCAACAGCAGTCCCAACATAAAAGAGGGAGGGATCAATGAACTTGAAGACAAGTCAAACAGAAAAAGAAAAAAGAGTGAACAAAACAGAATGGAGGATCTAAAATCTGATGGACAACAAGTGGTCTAATGTGTATGCAGTTGGCTCCTCAGAGGAAGAAGATTGTGGCAGAAGAAATACACGCAGTGACAATGGTCAAGAATTTTCCAAAATTTTCGGCAAGCTTCTATGGACTGAATATCTGTGTTCCCTCCAAGTACGTATTTTGAAACCTAGTCACCAATATAATGGCAGTAGGATGTGAGGCCTTTAGGAGGTGATTAAGTCATGAGGGCAGAGTCCTCACGAATGGGACAATTGCCCTGATGAAAGAGACCCCAAAGAGTTCTTTCTTCCTAGAGTCCTTCCCATCCTGTGAGACTCAGCTAATAGGTGCTGAGAACTCACTCTGAACAGCGAGCAGATTTTCACAGACAATCAATCTAGTGCCTTGATCTTGGTCTTCCCAGCCTCTAGAAACCATGAGAAATAAGTTTCTGTTGTTAATAAATTTTAATTTTTTTTTTTTCAAAATTAGGCATGAGGGTATAGCTCAATGGTGGAGTGCTTCCCTACCATGTGTGAGGCTCTGGGTTTAATCCCCAGTACTGGAAAAAAAAAAATTCCAAAATTAATTTAAAAAAATTCAAGAAGCTAGATAAAATTTAACAGGACAACTATAAAGAAAATGCACCTAAGAATCTTATAGTCCAACTACTGAAAACAAAAAAAAAAACAAAAAAACAATAAAAAGTCCTAAAACAAACTATAAAAAAATTATATACAGGAAACAAAAATATGAATTACTATTGACATTGAAAAATAAAGGCCAGAAGACAAGTGAATGATATCCTTAAAATCCTGGGATGGTGGGGAGAGACTTTCAAAAATGAAAAATTAATAATATGCTATAATTATACTTCAAAAATGAAAGCAAGCAGTCATAGTGGCACATGCCTATAATCTCAGCAGCTTGTGAGGCTGAGGTAGGAGGATCACAAGTTCAAGGCCAGCCTCAGCAAATTAGCCAGGCCCTTAACAATTCAATGATACCCTGACTCAAAAT